>NC_045715.1:19107779-19407779 GCF_009834535.1 Camelus ferus | reverse complement strand
AGACTAACTTTATTGAAATGAGAACATAATGAGCAAAAGGTTACATTCAGACACTGGAGATTCCTGTGTTTTCCCACCTTTCTTTGTTGGCCTCCAGGCCACTTATCACCCCCAAAGTTGTGACCACTTATCAGCCCAGAGTTTCCTGCTTTTCCTCCTCTGCCCAGGAACCCCTGGTGCTTAAGTGATGTATGGTTTACCGCATTTGGTCCATGCCTCTCCTTTCTGCCCAGTTTCTGCCATTTCGTGTATGTCCCCCTTTCTCTGCTCATATCTAGCTATCTGCCTCCTCTAACACTATCATGAATCACATTTGACTGTATCCACACACTAGTAGATTTATTTGAAGTTCTCTCAGTCAGTAGTTCTCATGTGTACAGGATATTAATCTAAAAGAACGCTGAAGCACAAATATTTTGCAGGGCGTTAATATGCACATGATCTCTCATGTCTCATACTTGTGTTTAACTCAGATTCTTTTTACTGGAAAATCCGTATTGCTCTCTGAGTCTCTTCTTTTTTCTGTGCCATTATTCCTTTATTTTCTATAGAATTTTTGCAAACTAGAGTTGAAATGTTAGCCCTTTGGTCATGAATCTGAGTCTGATATTTCAGTAGAAGAACAAAGTTTGATGTCTTAAAAAATCTCAGAGTCTTGTAGATTTTTCCATTATCAAAACCAAACTGCCTCTGGCATTCATTCACTTTCAGTAAATCTGGTTTGTATTCCTTGTCTATAAGGATTATTCATCCTTTCCTAGTTTTCCTTTTTAAATTTTTTAATAGTAGTGCCTATAGATCTACTTCTATTTATATGTTTATGTATCAATCCAGTGATCTTGTATCTCTGTTTCCTTCTAACCACTAATCATTGGACAAGACGTATTTTACCCTTGGAGCAACTATTCTCAAAAGATTCTTGGATGGGAAGAGAGAGTCTTAGTTTAGCTGATATTCATAATGCAAAATATAACAACTCTGTTCACCTCTTCTTTTGAGATTGTCTTTTTCTCAAAAACATCAATTTCCCTATGATACTCCTTTAGCTCCCCTCCTCTGTCTCTCAGAATAGTACATGGAGGAGTTTTTGCTGAGAGCTGGTGCACCATAATTCCTATGGTTACAAATGCAGATATAATATTTACATCTCACCTTCTAAAATAGATGCCTCTGGTGAAGTGAATCTCAACTCCACAGCCCATTTCTGATTTCAGCAGAGCTGCAACGGACAGTTCTGTGTGAACTCAGATTCATCTCATACACGCTGACAATTACCTAACTCAAGCACTTTGTATATGTCTTTCCTGATTGCCCCAAGGCCTTGTCTGACACTGTGGGAGTCCATTTGGCACACAGACAAATGCCACCCAGAAATGCAGGAGATTTAATAACCCCAGGGGAAACCTTCAAACAAAGGAGGATAGTAGTTGCAGATAAGCGTTCCAGCAAACCTTCCTTCAGGTGAAAAAGTCCTATTTGCGTTTCAGGAGATCCCTGGAGAACTGAGCTCCCATGGCAACAACCTGTCTAATATAACATTATATTATATTTCTTTCTGTCTCTCTCATTCTTCCTGCTCCCTCACTCATTATTCCTGAAATCCCTTCACAAATCAGTTATTTTAACTTAATAATTTTTTTGCTCAGTCTCTGCTTTCGGGAGAACCTTAATAGAGCTGATACTGGAAGTGGCACTAGAAAGCAGACTCTCAGAGAAGTACTCGGAAAATAAATCACTCACCAGTGAGAATACAAGTCCTCCTTTGATAGGGGTGAATGGAATAGTGGTAACACTTAGCTTGCTGTAACATCAATATTACTAATATTCTTGCCTGCATGGTTTGTGATGAGGTATAGGTAGAAGGAGAAGCATTGGGGTATATGGTGCATCTAGCCCTTGAAAGATATGAGGATAATTATACTTAGACTATGGTCAACTTTGCTGGCTTTCATTGACTATCTTGGTAGCCTTGAAGAAAAGGAGTAGCATGCTCTAGTCAGTCAGCCAATAATCTACCTAGGGCTATGGTTCTCTAACTGTTCATTAAAATGTAGATTTCTGGCCCCCACACCCAGAGTTTATGATTCCCTAAGTTTGGGGTGAGGCCTCAAATTGGCATTTCTAAGATGATTGAATGATGATGATGATGTTGGTTGATGATGATGTTACAGGTCCAGGGAGCACACCTTGAGAACCACTAACTAGGGAATGCTATAAAAGCAAGTAAACTTCCATGGAATCATTTTAAGAAATTCTCATATCCTGCTTAGGAAAGAGTGTTGAAAATCAGACCCAGGACTTGCTTATAAGGCTCACAGGACTGCAAAGGAGGTAAAATGCACATCTCAATAGACTTTATATTAAAGTCAAGATCCTAAAAGGGAAGGAGTCAGACCTTTACACCTGGGATGGTGAATATCTGTACAATTGCACCTCAAAAACTTGAATGTCCAGATTTCTCTGAACCTTCCAAAGTGATAGAAGCAGTCTCCTCCCTCTTGATAAAGGAGAGAAGCCACCCCTACCTGGAGATCATGTAAACATGTTTGTTGCAAGATGATACAGACCTTCTCACAATCTCTTCTTGCCTAAACTCATCACCTCCAGAGCAATAACTATAACCCTGCTATAAAAGAAAATAGCTTATTACAATATCTGCAGGACCTGGCCAACACATATTATCAGGAACCTCTCTTAGGAGAGGAATAGAATATAGAGCTGGATATGGGAAAGTTTATAGACATGAGAACACTCTTCCAACTCCTGGAAAAGAACACTGGATCCAGTGCTAATATATTACAGGGACATCTTATTAAAAATTTGACAAAATTATATCTACAGTAAATGCAATGTTGCTGTAGCTCCCTTGACAGAATACTGAAGTGTCAAAAGTATCAGAGTTAGGAATGTTGGAATATATTTATTATGTACACAGAATCTATCACCTAACTACACTACCTGTGATGTCCCAGAGGACACTCTATTAAGAGAGCAATAAATGTACTAGTTAAAGAGGCAAAATATCTTTGAGATGCTTAATGTCCTCTATAGACCAGGGTTGACAATAGCAGATGCTTTCAGAGAACTACCAGTCTAAAGCAAGTAGTTACAGTAAATGGTTAACACACTTGAAAAAACAGGATAACTACAAATCAGAAACATACAATAGATTCACAAAAACCGAAAGAAGAGAACACAAGCATGATACAAAAGAAAACTATCAAACCACAAAAGGAAAAAGAAAAAGAAATGAACAAAGAGGAAATACAAAATCAATTGGAAAACAAGGTTTAAAATGGCAATAAATACATATCTTTCAATAATTACCTTAAATGTCAATGGACTAAATGCTCCAATCAAAAGATATAGAGTGGCAGATTGGATTTTAAAAAAAAGAGCCTACAATATGCTGCCTACAAAATATCCACATTACGGTGAAGGACACACAGATTGAAAGTGAGGGGATGGAAAAACAAATTTCATGCAAGTGGAAATGATAAGAAAGCAGGGGTAGCAATACTCACATCAAACAAAATAGACTTTAAAACAATGGTCATAAAGAAAGATAAAAAAAGGACTATACAATGATAAAAGGAGCAATATAAGATGAGAATATTATACTCATTAACATATATGTACCCAATATAGGAGCACCTAAGTACATAAAACAAATATTAACAGATATAAAGGGAGAAATTTATGGAAATAAAATAACAGTAGGAGACTTTAATACCCACTTACATCAATGGACAGATCTTCCAGACAGAAAATCAATAAGACAACAGAGATTCTAAGTGATACAATAGAACAGTTATATTTAATTGATATTTTCAGGACATTACATCCAAAAAAACCAGAATACACAGTCTTTTCAAGTGCACATTGAACATTCTCTAAGATTGAACATATACTAGGACACAAAACAAATCTCAACAAATTTAAGAGGATAGAAATTATTTCAAGCATCTTTTCTGACCACAACAACATGAAACTAGAAATCAACCACAGAAAGAGATATAAGAAAAAAGTGATTACATGGAGATTAAATAACATACTACTAAATAACCAATGAGTTAATGATGAAATCAAAGAAGAAATTTTAAAATACCTTGACACAAATGACAATGAAAACACAAACATACAAAATATATGAGCTGCAGCAAAAGAAGTTCTTAGAGGGAAGTTCATAGCTATAACACCTTCCTCAAAAAAACAAGAAAAATCTCAGATAAACAATGTAACCTACCACTTCAAAGAATTATAAAAAAGAACAAACAAAACCTTAAGCCAGTGGAAGGAAGGAAATAGTGAAAATCAGAGAGGAAGTAAATGAAATAAAGATTTTTAAAAATAGCAAAAAATAAATAAAACCAAGAACTGGTTCTTTGAAAGGGTAAACAAAATTGACAAACCTCTGGCTAAGCTCACCAAGAAGAAAAGAGAGAGGACACAAATAAATACAATAAGAAATGAAACTGGAGAAATAGCAACCAATACCACAGAAATACAGAAATAAAAAGAGAGAGAGAGAGAATCATGAACACTTACATACCAACAAATGGATAACCTAGAAGAAATAGATAAGGTTCTAGAAACTTACAGCCCACCAAAACTGAATCAAGAAGAAATAGATAACTGAACAGGCCAACTGCTAGAAGTGGAAAAGAAACTGTAATTTTTTTAAAAAAAAAAATCCCTGCAAACAAAAGTCAGGGACCAAATGGCTTCACTGGGGAATTTTAACAAACATACACAGAAGAACTTATACCAATCCTTCTCAAACTCTTCCAAAAGACTGAAGAGGAGGGAACACTCCCAAAGTCATTCTATGAAGCCACCATCACCCTGATGCCAAAATCAGACAAAGACAAACCAACAAAGAAAATAAAAGGCCAATATCTTTGACAAATATACATGCAAAAACTCTCAACAAAATAATAGCAAACCAAATCCAACAACACATTAAAAAGATTATACACCATGATCAAGTTGGATTCATCCCAGGGTCACAAAGATGGTTCAATATATGCAAATAAACCAATGTGATATACCACATCAACAAAAGACAAAAACCACATGATCATCTCAATAGATGCAGAAAAAGCATTTGATAAAATTCAACATCCATTCATGATAAACTCTTGCCAAAGTGGGTATAAAGGGAACATACTTGAACATAATAAAAGCTATTAATGACAAACCCACAGCCAACATAATACTCAAGGTTGAAAAGCTGAAAGCCTTCCCGCTAAAATCTGGAACATGAAAAGAATGCCCACTCTCAACACTTCTATCCAACCTAGTATTGGAAGTCCTAGACACAGCAACCAGACAAGAAAAAGAAATAAAAGGGATCCAAATTGGAAGAGAAGAGGTAAAATTGTCATTATATGCAGATGACATGATACTATATATAGAAAATCCCAAAGTCTCCAACAAAAACTACTAGAGCTGATAAAAGAATTCAACAAGGTAGCAGGATACAAGATTAACATACAGAAGTCAATTGTATTTCTTTACACTAACAATGAAATGTCAGAAAAAGAAAGTAAAGAAACAATCCCTTTTAAAATTGCATCCAAAAAAAATTAAATACTTAGGAATAAATCTGACCAAGGAGGTGAAAGATTTATAGGCTGAGAACTACAGAACATTGATAAAAGAAGTTAAAGGTGATTTAAAGAAATGGAAAGATATCCCATGCTCTTGGATTGGAAAAATTAATATTGTTAAAATGGCCATACTATCTAAAGCAATCTATAGATTTAATGTGATCCCTATCAAATTACCCAAGACACTTTTCACAGAACTAGAAAAAATAATCCTAAAATTTGTATGGAATCACAAAGTTGCCAATGCAATACTAAAAAAAAGAATGAAGCTGGAGGAATAACCCTCCCAGACTTAAGACAATACTACAGATCTACAGTCATCAAAACAGCATGGTACTTGTACAAAAACAGACATATGGATCAATGGAACAGAATAGAGAAGCCAGAAATAAACCCACAAACTTTTGGACAATTAATCTTTGACAAAGGAGGCAAGAACATACAATGGAGTAAAGACAGTCTCTCCAGCAAATAGTGTTGGGAAACTGGACAGCTGCATATAAACAGCTCATACAACTTAATAACAACAACAACAAAAACAAATAACTCAATCCAAAAATGAGCAGAAGACCTAAACAAGCAATTCTCCAGTGAAGACATACAAATGGCCAATAGGCACATGAAAAAATGCTCAATATCGCTAATTATCAGTATAGTTAATTATCAAAGAAATGCAAATCAAAACTACAATGAGGTATCACCTCACACCAGTCAGAATGGCCATCATTCAAAAGTCCACAAACAGTAAATGCTGGAGAGGGTGTAGAGAAAAGGGAACCCATCTACACTGCTGGTGGGAATGTAGTTCGGTGCAGCCATTATGGAAAACAGTACAGAGATTCCTCAAAAGACTAAAAATAGACTTATCATATGATCCAGCAATCCCACTCCTGGGCATCTGGAGGGAACCTTAATTCAAAAAGACACATACACCCCAATGTTGATAGCACTACTTACAATAGCCAAGACATGGAAACAACCTAAATGTCCATCGACAGATGACTAGATAAAGAAGTTGTAGTATATTTATACAATGGAATACTATTCAGCCATAAAAAATAATAAAATAATGCCATTTGATGGAGCTGGAGATTGTCATTCTAAGTGAAGTAAGCCAGAAAGAAAAGAAAAATACTATATATCACTTATATGCGGAATCTAAAAAAAAAAAAAGATAGACTTCTTTACAAAGCAGAAACAGACTCACAGATACAGAAAACAAACTCATGGTTATTAGTGGGGGAAGGGGGTGGGAAGGAATAAATTGGGAGTTCGAGATTTGCAGATACTAATATATAAAAAATAGATAAACAAGTTTATACTGTATAGCACAGGGAACTACATTCAATATCTTGTAGTAACTTATGGTAAAAGGGAATATGAAAATGAATATATATATGTTCCTGTATGACTGAAGTACTGTGCTGTACACCAGAAATTGACACAACATTGCAAACTGACTGTACTTCAATAAAAAAAAAATTTTTAAAAACAGAAAGTAAAAAAAAAAAATATCCCTGGGACACTGGATACCATTGTCAGCTCCAAGTGAATGTAAATTCTTTCTGATCTATTTTCTTGAAAGGGGTGAAAAAGAACACATTCACCAGATCAAGGACTACACACCATGCACCTAATATCATGTTAATATGCTCAACAAAGAGACATATCCGGCCCAGCTGATTCAACTGGGACTAACACTTGTCTGATTTGTGGTAATCTCTTGTCATCCAAGATCCATCTGATTTTTTCAGTGGACTGAGTGGTGAGGCAAATGGAGATGTGACAGGGACTGCTATCCATGCATCCTTTAGGATTGCAAAGGAAACAAATAAGAAATTTTAAAAGCAACTTTATAGCCATGAGGATAATTCAGTATTCACTATCAAAACTGTCAGGACAGTAGGGGAACCAAAAGAAGAAAAATATAAATATCTAAAAATATACATATGTATTTTTTTCAGTGATACACTTGTGGGACTTTATTCTGTATTTCTCTTCTATTATCTCCCTCTAAAATTGCTCTTCTGGTATAATCCAAGTCCAACCAGTTACATTATTCTGAAAGCCAAAAGAATATGTATTACATACACTAATACTTTTTAATTGGCTAATTTCATCCTGATAAATTGTCCAAAGAAGGTCACATATTGAAAAAAAGTTATTCTGAACGATACGTAGTATAAAGTGACAAATTCAGAAAATGCAAATATTTAATAGTGAAAAACTGGGGAGGTATGTATATATAAATTATATACATAGATAAAATTTATATATAAATTATTAATTTATAAAAGACTATTATATGGCTACAAAATCATGTGTTAAGAAAATGCTATAAATTATACAATGATTACGTTCTACATATATGATTTTACAATTTATAAAAATGCATTATGGGGGGAAGGTAACAGCTCAGTGGTAGAGTGAGCTAACAAAGGATTTTCTTTTTGATTATATCTATGCTGATATATATATATATATAATATATACTCAAGTCACTTTCAATTTTAATTAACCAAAAATATTACGTGAGCACATGTAAGTTATAAATTGCATAATTCAATTAATTTTCTAAAACTATTCCTGTTTCAATCCCATATCATTTCTACTAGTTCTGTCTCAGTGAATTCATACTGAATTTAAACTTCAATGTGTTAATTTATATGTTATAGGGTTTTTTTAACCTGTAGATCTCTAGTAGGCTTAGTCCAAAAATATTCATTACAAAAACCAGTGAACAGTAGAATTACTATTTTCCCTTATACACCATCAGTGGACTAGTTCCCTGACCTCTGAGACCATTTAAAACAACTTGGGGCTATAAATTCCTTTAGCTTTGTGCTCTCCTGATAAACAACTCTAAACATATTTTTCATTATTTATGTATCATGACTATTACCATCATCTTAGTTTTAAAATTTGTGAACCACCTGTGTGCCACTACTATGTTACCAGAGCAGTTGGGAATACAGTTCAGTTATTTCCTCTCTGGACACAATGACCAATTAAACTTCAGGGACTCTCACATCCCTAGGGCTAAAATAGAGGACACAGCATTGTATGAATAGTAAGCCCTTTATTTAACCCTTTTTCCATGACTTTATCAATGTTGCTGATACCTGTACAATCAGCTTCTCATTGTAAAGTGCATTAGGAACCTGGGGAGAAAACTCAAGCGTTAATAAAACATGCCTCAGAGACTTAAGACAATATTTACAATACACTTCTACTTCATCATAGAGATTTTTTCAATTTATATTTCTTAATGTTGTCCAGGTCACATGCTAACTTCATTCTCAATCTATGGGCAGAAAGGGAGTTGAATAAGAATGTCACAAGGGTTGAAAGCTCAAAAAGTCACTGCTTCATCAGTCTCTGTTTGGACCAGACGTGCTTTGAAATATGGCACAAAGAAAGGCATGGATCTCTCTCTAACACTTAGGAAACAAACGTAAGTAATGTCTACTACGGGGAATCACATTACCATGAGTGGGAAGGGTCTCTCAAGATCATTTCATACATATCCTGCCTCTGGCTTGCATCACATGAAATAACCAGAGAATTCAATTTATTTCCTGGGAATCTTGAAATAAATGTCAAGTGTTTTCAGTGTTTCCAAAAGTCACTATCATTACCTTTCAAATGACTATTTGCCCCTTATATCTCCTTACCAAAAAAAGAAAAAAAAAGTCAGTGGAATTTTTCAAGCAGAAAAAGGAATTAGTAGTATTTAAGATTTTCTTTTCATTTGTAGAAGATATATAAATAGGGAAACAGTTAAGGTGATAGTGGAACAAGCATATGTTTGTCAATGAGTTAAATTCATTTTTCTGAAAATATAAAAGAGGAAGTGATGAATGAGCTGTCACCAGTGCCATACAAAATGTGGGAATGAGTAGAAGATGTGAAAAACACACAGGTAGGAAAAATTTTTAAATAGATGCTAAGTAGAGTCCTCTTTTTTCCCACACCTTTCAGGCAACAAGTATCTCCTACAAACCATTGACCTGACTTCCATTTACTGGAAACTGTGTTCTCAGTATTATGGCAGAAACAAAGAAAAAGTGGCTTATATTTCAATCATTTCATATTATAATACTGCAAAATTATAATAAGCATAGGCTCCACTAATAGTAATTTGGTTGCTTGTTTTCTCATATACATGGAAAGTGGAGAAAATGATACATTATTACTATTAATGATTAGTACTAATGGTTAATATTAGAGATGCTATTAGTGATAACTAGCTCACATTCTTTAAACTGCTCTCAGTCCAATGTGTATGCATGGCCTCATTTGAGCTTCACAACAACTCTCTTATTATGGCTAGAGAGTTGCTTTTGTTTTGTTTATTATAACATGACACAAAAATGTTCACCAACTACCCAGGATCACACAGCTCAGAAATAAAATGATGGAAGATCCCAGCTGCAGAGGCAGTGATCCTAACAGCTAGCATGATTACTTTTAACTCTGCCAAACAAATAGTAAATATAGTATTACCTTGGTTGTTTTAATTTTTATTTCTTTAATGATGAGACAGGTGCCTATCTTTTCTATTTTCAATTTTGCTTTATATTTTTTTCTATCCCAAATTGCTTATTTATATCCATTGATCAATTTTTTTATTTTTGCTCTTTTCTCATAAATATTATGTAATAATTTTTAATATTTTAATACATCAACCATTTTTGCCATAAACACTGTGCATTTTTTCATCTTGCATTTATCATTATATTTGCATATAATCGTCTTCCAAATGAAAACTGAAAATTTACATGTGCACTCAAAAAAGTCAAATATCATGTCTTTTACCATTTTTCACTGAAGTGTATTACTGCTGTTTACCAAGAAAAAATGTTTATCTATAGCTAACATGCCAAACTTAAAATCACGTCTAATGGAAGGGGTTACAAATATTATAACTACATCTAATACATTCCAGGGTCAAGTTATACTTCATATATCAGTGTTTCTTACTCTTCAAAACGTGTTCCACTCTGGTATAAGGTATGCCAATCCTAATTACTTCATCTTCTTTCTTAAGTCTGTCAGCTATATGTTGTCATTCTGGCTGTGCTCTCTGTACATTTGGGGTTACATGCTATAAAAAAAAAAAAAAGGAATGGCTTTTAAATCCTGGCTTTTTGAGTCTTGGCCTAACCATTACTGAATGTGCAAATTATTTATTCTCGGTGAGTCACAGTAGCAATAAAATGTAGATCATATCTGTTTATCAGAGTTTTCGTGAGAATTAGAATGGATTATTTCAAGCAGTGTGCAGTGTGTCACATGTTAATCAAGCAACAATTAGACCATCAGTTTTACAATTTTCATCAGAGTATTTGGAGATGGGGGAGATGTCATCTGTGATCATCACTATAAATCACAAGTAAGCCATAATTTTATACCGTGAATCAAAACATCTAATACCCATGATAGCTCTTTCTGGGAAAGGATGTACATACATGTCATTTAAGAGTAAGAAATAACTCAAAATATCACATGAAGATGTTACAAAAGCAAGTAGATCCCTTCAGATCAAATGTAGATCTAGATGAAACTCCTACCCCTGTATAACTCAGCATTTCAGTCTCAATAAATTAAAATCAGAATTTATTCTACAAATGGTTATTAAGGTAGGTTAGGACATAAGAAAAGGATGAGGAATCGAAATGCGTTGAGCACTTATGCATATAAGCTTATATCCTTGGTATTTAAATGTAAGAATTTACTTCGTAAAGTAAGCAAAGCGTAACTACTAAAAATAGAAGAACGACTTTCTAACCATATGACAACCATATCGTGTTTCACAAGGGTTCCATTTAATGGACTATAAATTATATTTGGTGTTTATTTATTCAGTTAAAATGTGAATATTCAATAATTATCTATTGACTGCTTGCCGATTTTATTTTTTTAGGATTATAAAACAAGTGAGTCATCATGAATTGGGCAAATGAGAGCTCCTCAAAAGACTTTATACTACTTGGCTTTTCAGACAAGCCCTGGCTACAGACGCCCCTTTTGGTGCTCCTGTTAATATCATACACAGTCACCATCTTCGGCAATGTGTCCATCATGATGGTGTGCATTCTGGACCCCAAACTTCATACACCCATGTATTTCTTTCTCACTAATCTCTCCATCTTAGATCTCTGTTACACCACAAGCACCGTCCCTCATATGCTGACAAATATTTGTCGCAACAAAAAGACCATCAGCTATGGTGGCTGTGTGGCCCAACTCATCATCTTCCTGGCCCTGGGTGCTACTGAGTGTCTCCTGCTGGCTGTTATGGCCTTTGACAGGTATGTGGCGATTTGCAGACCACTCCACTACATAGTCATCATGAATCCTAAGTTGTGCTTAAAAATGGTAGCCTTCTCATGGCTCACTGGCTTCAGCAACTCAGTGTTGCAGTCTTCCTTGACCCTTAACATGCCACGCTGTGGGCATCAGGAAGTGGACCACTTCTTCTGTGAGGTTCCTGCTCTTCTCAAGTTGTTATGTACTGACACAAAGCCTATTGAGGCTGAGTTCTTTTTCTTAGGAGTATTAATTCTCCTAATTCCAGTGACATTGATCCTCATCTCCTATGGCTTCATAGCTCAAGCAGTATTGAGAATCAGGTCAGCAGAAGGACGACGAAAAGCTTTTGGGACATGTGGGTCCCACGTGGTTGTGGTGTCTCTGTTTTTTGGAACAAGCATCTACATATATCTACAACCACCTGCATCCACCTCTAAGGACTGGGGGAAAATAGTTTCCCTTTTCTATGGGATATTCACACCCATGTTGAACCCTCTCATTTACAGCCTTAGAAATAAAGATATGAAGGACGCCTTCAAGAGGGTGTTGCCAATAATCCTTTTCTATAAGAAATAAGTGCTCCATTGTCATGAGAAACTTCTGTGTCTCTCTTTATCCTTGAAAATTATAGTAAGGTTTGAACTGCTTTTTCTATTGCTCAGGCTCTTACGATTTTATTGAATTATACCAAGAGTTTAGAAAAATTATTTCTCTGTTCAGGAAGCAATGCTGAGATTGTAACATTTCATTTCTAAATTCAAAACTCTTTTGCTTTCCAGAGTTCCCCTAAGGCACTCTCTTCCTGAGGCCAAGTCATGGGAAATTCCTCCTGTCAATGACAAAACTAGTCAGGACATGGATGGATTACATTTCCACATACATACTCTTTGTTCAAGAACCATCCTGTCAACCACCTAGTTAGGGTTTCCACATGTCTGTAATTATATATCCAGTGAGCCCAAGCCAAAATATTCCTGACAGCACCCATGTCTTCAATCACTTTACATTTATTTTCACATCCCTTGATAAAATCCATCATATGAAGCTTCCAGAACTGTTCTCAGTATGTAGTGTGTCTCAAACCTAGCTGGTATTATACTAGCTAAGCATGTGCATCTTGTACTAGAAACCTGAAATGTCAGTTGAGTTTCATTTCAAACTATTTTATTTACTTAAAAAAATTTATAAAGTATAGTCAGTTTACAATGTGATAATTTCTGTTGTACAGAATAGTGGTTCAGTTATATACATACATACACAACACTATTCTTTTCATATTCTTTTTCATTTTAGGTTATTACAAGGTTTTGAATATAGTTTCCTGTGCTATATAGTAGGACCTTGTTGTTTATCTATTATATATACAGTAGTTAGTATCTGCAAATCCCAAATTCCCCATTTATCCCTCTACCTCCCCTTCCCTGCAGCAGCATAAATTTATTTTCTATGTCTGTGGGTCTGTTTTTGTTTTGTAAATAAGTTCATTTGTGTCACATTTTTAGATTCCACATATAAGTGATACCCTATAATATTTTTCTTTCCCTTTGTGGCTTACTTCATTTGATATGACAATCTCCAGGTCCATCCATGTTGCTGCAAATGGCATTATTTCATTTCCAACTATTTTAAATTCATTTTTTATTGCCTGTGGATAGCATTATTCCTTTTTTACCTTCACTTGTCAAATCCATATTTGTCCCAAGTGCTGCCCTAAGCATGCAGAATCTCCTCTAATTCATTATTTATAATAATGTTAGTAAGAATCATTTTTTCTAATATTGATCTGAATTAATTTATTATTTAGTTAGTAATAAAGTTTTGTTGTTCACTACGTAGCACTAGACCAGAGGAAAAACAATCACAATTCCTCTGCTGAAGAAATATTCTAGTTCCTGAAGTAAAGTACCCTTTTAAACTCAGACATTTAATTGATTGCAATTACTAGTGTAAGGACATAGATGAGGAAAATTTGAGGCAACACAGAAAGTGTTACAAAACTAAGATTTCAGAAATTATATGTAATTTTAAATGGTTAAAACACAGAGTACAAATACAAACAAATGAAACTGGAGACATTAACTGAAAAGTTTGGACTTTATCCAGTAAACAAGGCAGAGAATGTAGGAGCAGCAGTAGAAAATAACTAAACAGCGTAAGTAAAGAATATGGCTCCTACATGACAATCATTGTTTACTAAATATGACGTTTAAGATAAATGGGAAAGGGAAAGACTTTAAATATATGGTACTTTAAAAGTTGTTTTTCTCTACAACAGAAAAAAAGATATGAAATTCAAGACAATGAAAACAATTATATCTCTAGTACAGGTGCCTTTTAAAATTTCCAAACCTGTATATACCATTGCCATCTTTTCTTGAATATATGATAAGGATTTCAAATTTAACACATCCAAAAGCTGACACCTGCTCTCCCTTTGCCACAAAGCCCTCTTCTAAAGCTTGCTATTTTAATGAATAGATTCACCTGCTGTTTACATGTGCAAATCAGAAACCATGAACATTATCCTCTCCATAATTTTCCGTATCAAAACCATTACCAAGACATATCAATCATTCCTCTTTTATACCTCCCATCTCTTCACTTCTTTCTATCTTCACACTCCTGGTACCATTATTCTTTACCTAGACCTACCTTATGACTCAATCTATCCTTTATGCACTCCTGCCAACTCGCTGTAGTACACCTTGGAAAATACAGCCAGAGTGGCCATTTCAATCCAAATTACAATCATTCCACTCTCACCACTTGCACTAGAGATTATTAGTGGCTTCCACTGCTCATCAGTTAAACACAAATATGCATGTCCCAGACATATAGCCCTCTCTATCTCTTGCACTTAAGATACTTCCTTAAAGCACAGAACATTTGAGCTTTCTGATCCTTCTATCTGGAATACTCTTCCCATCCATCCTTACCTAATTAATAATTGCTCAGGCCTCATCTTCTACTTAGAGAATCTTTTTTGTGGCCTCCCTGATTCAGTCAAATACTCCAAATTTACTTGTTCATCATATACCTCTCATTTGTGGCACTTGGACTTTAACTGATCACTTGATAAATGCCTTTACCTACTACTAGACTATAAGTTCCTGAGCATAGGAACGAAGTTTCTTTTTGCTTACCAAAGCATTCACAACACTTTTGGAGGCAGAAGGTTAAAACACCAAGATGTCAAAACTATGCATGATGTTAGTTAATATGTAAATTTTCACTTTTTCTGTGAAAAGAATTTTCAGAGATGTGAAACTCTGGGGCTGGGAACAGTGGTCATATGAAATTCCACGACAGGATATAAACTTAAGTTCTCAAAGGCTAAAGAAATTATATTTCTCTGTAAAAATGAAAATTCAGTGATTGTCACATATAATTATTAATTATATTTTCTCTTTTAAAAATTATATAAATGCATTGTCTGTATTTTAGTAAAAGTAAACTGTTTTATTGAAAAGAATTCATCCTTAAATTTATTATATTTGACTTTATCATCATTGGTTTATTAGTTTATTCCTCTTTTCTGTCAATAGAGGGTTACAGTTTTTTATGTACATTATATCTTGACAATATACATGGATTCTTTTTATTAAAAGGAAGCATATTTAAATTCTATAGAGCCTTACAATTTTCAAGAGTTTTACATGCATGATTTCATATAATCCCATAATAACCCTTTTTTCCCCCTATGTCCCTCTATTCCCTCTCTCCCACTGGTAACCACTAGTTTGTTCTCTTTATCTGTGAGTCTGATTCTTTTTTGTTACAGTCATTAGTTTGTTGTATTTTTTAGATTCCACATATAAGTGACATCATACAGTACTTTTTTCTCTGTCTGACTTCTTTCACTAAGTATAATGCCCTCCAAGTCCATCCGTGTTGCTGAAAATTGCAAAATTTCATCTTTTATGGCTGAGTAGTATTCCATTGTACATATATACACCACATCTTCTTTATTCATTCATCTGTTGATGGACACTTAAGTTGCTTCCATATCTTGGCAATTGCAAATAATGCTGCTATGAACATTGAAATGCATATATCTTTTCGAATTAGTGTTTTTATTTTCTTTGAGTACATAAACAGGAGTGGAATTGCTGGGTCATACAATAGTTCTAATTTTAGTTTTTTGAGAAACCACCATACTGTTTTCCACAGTGGGTACATCAATTCACATTCCCACCAACAGTGTATGAGGGTTCCTTTTTCTCCACATCCTCGCCAGCATTTTATACCTGGATTCTTTAAAATATAGATTAAATAGCTGTTTTCAAGTGGAAGTAAAATAGTGAGACTCAAAATTCAAGCACTTGATGGGATATAAAAAAAGAAATAAAACTTTTAGTTCCATATAGAAATACATAAAATTGAAGACATACTTTGAGGAAACAAAAGTCAATTAGAATTTATTTAAGAATGCTGCAAACCTGGGGGAAGAGCCAGCCCATGCTCACTTCAGGTTCAGCTCTCCCTCCAAAGCCCATGGGCACACAGAAGACTGTGCAGGGATGTACCCACACAGGTCATGCCTTCAAGACTGGGATAGGTAACAGTTTCACATAATCTCATAGAGACAGAGAGAGTTAAACAAAATGAGAAGACAGAAGAATATCTGTTAAATGAAAGAACAGAAGACAACACCTGAAAAAACATATTTGATGAAATTAGGGCTGAAACTTCCCTGAACCTGAAGAAGGAAATAGATATCCAGGTACAGGAAGCACAGAGTTAAAATACTGTAAGATTTCACTCATATATGGACTCTAAAAAACAAAACAAAGCAAGCAAAGAACACAAAACAAAAATAAACTCAGATGCAGAGAACAAATTAGTGGTTACAGAGGGGAATGGTGTTGGGCATGGGCAAAATAGGCTAAGGGGTGGACTGTATAGTGATGAATGGCAACTAGACTTGTGATGGGAATCGCTTTCTGGTGTATACGATGTTGAATTATGATGTACACCTGAAAATTACATAATTTTAAAAAACCAATCAATGAAA
The DNA here is from genome assembly GCF_009834535.1 of Camelus ferus. Lineage (NCBI taxonomy): Eukaryota > Metazoa > Chordata > Mammalia > Artiodactyla > Camelidae > Camelus > Camelus ferus. The sequence continues at coordinate 19,390,838 of NC_045715.1, read as the reverse complement.
ATCCTGTCTTGCCACTTATCAGTTTTCCCTTTGTGAATTATTTCACTAATATTTCAATCATTCTGGAGCCTAGTTTACAGAGGCACTGAGAATAAGCACCAATCTATTGTTTCTCTATTACAAAGAAGTTTCATTACAGCAAATTTTTGCCTGTAATTTTACACTGTTATATTTGAAGCAATGAGAAAAGTAACTGACATATAGTGGGCACTCAACAAATATTTATTGATTGACTAAATGAATGAAACAGTGTGTACTAATTTCTTCTTGACTTTTTTTTAATTGTTTAAACCAAATGAAGAACTTCAACGTAGTCAAATGGTAGGTCAGGTAAAAAGTCTATATTATGCTAGGCTATTGTGGGAGGAATATTTGAAGACAAGAGCCTTCTGGTTCCTTAAAAATCATATTGTAGGGGATATAGCTCAAGTGGTAGAGTGCATGCTTAGTATGCACATGGTCCTGGATTCAATCCCTAGGACCTCCTCTAAAAATAAATCAATAAATAAACCTAAAAACCTCCTCCCAAAAAAATTTTAAAAAAAATCATATTGGGAAGTGACTGTCTCTTCTTTCTCTGTGTAGAACTAAAATTACTTTTCTTTTATTATAGCAGAAATTTCAAGAAATAATATCCTGAGAAAAGAAAAATATAAATTAAAAATTTTTGTATCTTGACACAAAAATAATTGTCTTAAATTTTTCATGTTATCCAAGGAAATTTTCCATTAAAGTATTGAGGTAGATTGCGTTTTCTAGGATTCTTTTAGTCCTGAGTTCATTTTCCACAACAAGGAAAATGCCAAAATTTATCATTTAATTTTACTGTGGCAAGAAGAGAGTTAGAAATTAGTATATCCACTAGGGAGTTGCTATAGTGTTTCTTGCCAAGAGATTTCCACTGAGGTTTATTATCTGTATGGAGAAAATGTCCTGCAGCTTTATATAAAGAGTAAGAACCCTTCCTTAACAATTATTTTAGAGTAAAGTAGGTTTCCACATCTAAACATATTTGTGATCCTTCATACCAAATAATATTAAGAACCTATGATAAGAAGTAAAGGCACTGAACAAGAGAGAATATTCAATCCTTATTCCCAATTAATATTTAATTCCAGTGGAATGTCAATTTTTGCAAGAAAGGGAAGTACTACCATTGAATGACAACACTGGTTTAAAGTAGGTGTTGTATGTGAGTAGAAGTGATCTGTTCGTCTTGATTGATTTTACCGTTTTGTACAACTTCATGCATGTTGTGATTTCTTTATGCAGAGTTGCATACTTAAAAATATGTAAATAAATTGGCACCTTTAATAATGGTAAAACGTCATTATATTTTAAAGCATTGAAAAATGTTTCTATTTTGGAAAAATAATCTAGAAATACTGTTTGCATTAATGGGCATTTTTGTTAATTTAAGTATATGTATATTGACGTAAAACTCTTAAATTCAATAACATCAGATTCAAGCCAAGTAATGTGAGTAATTTTGGGAAATGAAAGGGAAGAAAATGCAATCCTTATGAGACTTCTTTTAGTGGAGATAAGTACCATGTTAATATTTGGATACAACCTAAAGAAAAATTAATTGGCAGGTATAGACTTATAATCAACCTGGACACTGTATTTCATGAAAATAACTGATCTAGCATTAAATCTTACACTTAACGAAGGTGTAGCCACACATATTGAACTGATTAATCCTCATAGCACAGCAAGATAGATAAGGGAGGTTCTAAATATTTAAGCAATGCATGAAAGAGATGTGCTAACTACTGACATCGGACTGGGTCCAAGTTTTCTAATTTCATACCCTGTTTTATTTTCTGCTACACTAGTGTTTTTCAAACATTTTACCATTGCATATAGCAAGCTTTACATTTTACATGATAAGCCTGGTCACACATATACACATATACTCACACTTGTATTGGAAACAAATATAATAAATCAACAAAATAGTATATAACTGTTAAATGTATGATAGATTACAACTCGCAGTATGAAAAGCACTAATATATATTATACTGTATTTTCAAGCACTAATCCCTTTAATAATCTTATATAACCAAGCTGTGCAATCAATTATTGTTTGCCTTATTTTTCAAGTACTGAACATGTTGCACAGAATCATTCTTTCAGTTGCACATGTCCTTTTATGAAAAAAGTTTTTTATCGGCAAAAGTCATTTTAGAATTTGAGGCGTAGGACTAAGGAAAAGCACTGTGTCTTGCTGTTTCTGTGTAAATCAGACCAATCCAGCTGGAGCTCAGTGAGTTCTGTACTTACCTAAATCAACTCATAAATTCAACCAGAGAATCATGAGGACCAGCAGACTAAGGATGAAAGAAAAGAATACATGCAGTAAGCCAGCATGGATGGTTCTTGGGAACCATCCTTGCATTTTATTATTTTCTCTAATGTAAAAGCAATTGTAACTCTCCCTTTATCTAATCATTATTTCTATAAAAATTTGCAGTATTGCATTTCCTAGGTAAAATATACAGATTCGTTAGTCTTTCTTTTAGATGTACTACAGAATACTAATTTGGGGCATTTTTACTCATATTTTTTCATCCTGCAAGCATCAAATCGTGTCACTGGAGTTACATCGCAGAGAAAATCCCTTCATAACTCTATTTAACTGAATAAAATGACCATCAAGAGTATTTAATACTGAAATGCAAGTCTTCACTTTGACTTAAATCCACTGACAAGAGCAACGACAGTCATGAATTCAGGCAATGCAAGTACTCCAGAGGTTTTCATTCTTCTGGGTTTCTCTGACCATCCCTGGTTGGAAATGCCACTCTTCGTAATAGTGCTTGCTGCTTACATCTTCACACTAGTGGGAAACATCTCAATTATTGTGGTATCCAGGGTAGATCCTCATCTTGACAGCCCTATGTACTTCTTCCTTTCCAACCTCTCCTTCCTGGACCTTTGTTTTACCACAACCACCATCCCTCAACTGCTGCTGAACCTCTGGGGCCCAGATAAATCTATCAGCTATGGAGGCTGTGTGACCCAGTTTTGTATGTTTCACTTCCTGGGAGCCACTGAATGCATCCTCTTAGCTGTAATGTCCTTGGATCATTTCATGGCCATCTGCAAGCCTTTGAGGTACCCAGTTATCATGCATCAGCGAGTCTGTATCTTCCTTGTGCTCATGGCATGGCTAAGTGGTTTGGCTAACTCCTTGCTTCAGTCATCCCTCACCATCCAGCTGCCACTTTGTGGCAACAACAAGGTAGATGATTTCCTGTGTGAGGTCCCAGTGATGATCAAGATGTCATGTGCCGACACTACATTCAATGTAGCTATGCTCTCCATCGTGGGGACATTCTATTCCTTGCTTCCTTTGTCACTTATCCTTGTCTCCTATGGGTTCATTGTAGCTACAGTGCTCAGAATTCGGTCCTCAGAGGGAAAGAAGAAGGCCTTTAACACGTGTAGTTCTCATATTATTGTTGTATCTCTCTTCTATGGACCAGTAATTAGCATGTACGTTCAACCTTCGGCTACTATCTCCCAGGACAAGAACAAACTCATGTCCCTGTTCTACAGCTTGGTGACTCCTATGCTTAACCCTTTTATTTACACTTTGAGGAACAAGGACATGAAAGGGGCAATGATGACGCTTATTGTCTCATTGTACCACCAAAGAAGAGAATAAATATAGCTATTTTTATACTTTATATTCTCCATATAGGACTTAGAAGAGCCCCTGTTTGAAAATTACCTCTTGATTTTACCTCCTCAAAACTGTTTGCATCCTTTAACTCTTATCTTAGCTACATATATGGGATTTTGTGGATATGATTTATTGAATATTGTTTCAAAGTGTGAATCCTGATTCTCAATTTGTCTGCAGTTTGCATGAGAGTGAGAACTATGTCATTAAGTTCCTCTATATCCATCTAAAGATTCTACTACAGGAGTCTAAAAAATGGGCAATAAAAATGCTTATTGACTGACTCATTCACAGTTAGACCAAAAGAAATCAAACCATATCATTTTATGTATTATATTGAAAAAATAATACAGGTAATGTAGACAACAGTTTACCTTTTTGCTATTATAGGTATGATTTAAAAGTCAATCTTTCATTTACTAATTAACTCTTTTTATGAATTAACCAGCAAGATCAAATGAGTTAATATCTAATATCCTATGATCAACCCTCTCCACTACATATTCACCATCCCAACTTTTATTAATAAGATAATTCAAAAATAATATCTGATTCTTCCCTACAGGTCTCAATAGGATTTCCACTACTGAGGTCTTTGACTGAAGTAACTATTTCTATGTTCCTAAAGGGAAAATTTGAGAATTCAAATCCTGAGAAACTTCTATGTGGCATCCTACTATGGAAAGCCATTTAGCCTTCATTGAGGAGATAATTTACCTAGCATGAGAAAATCAAGTATATTTGGTAGGTAGTCAAAGCATGAAATAGTTCAATCATCTACGAATCAGAGCACCAGGTGATAAACAGAAGGCAAATAGGGAAAGTGGAAGGTAACAATGGGGAAAATATAAAATAAGTTAACTATTGTATCACCGATTTTGAGATAGAGGTGATGAAATAGAAATTTTGATGATGATGTGGGAGTGGGGTATTCTGTTATTTTTATCAATAATATCAACTCTTCTCATTATAAATTTGTCATAATTTCATAAACTTCTTTACTCCCTACCATTATATGCTTAGGATAAATATTTAATTCTTTTTCTAACAACTAAGGGCACTGAAAGCTCTTCATGTATCTTTCCATCCCGAGTGCCACTGTATATTTGTACTGTTCACTTCTAAATGGCAAGAATAAAATCTATTGGCTCATATTGTACAAACCTCTAATACAGAGACATATTGATTGTAATCAAAAATTAATTATTTGCAATAAATTAACTTTTAATTTTGTTCTATGTATTGTAATAAACTTTCCTTTGTAGACTTGGAGAGAAAGACAATACAGGTTTGCTCTTATTGGAGACAAGGAAAAAGAGGAGACTCTTTCGGAAACAAGCTGATTCCCTGGAACAGCCGTATACATATTAAGGACTAGGTCTTCCGATTTCACCATGTACCTCTCCCTCATAGCACTGACCACATTGAAACTTTACACTCCTTTAGATGACCACTTTCTCTCCAAAGTGACAACGAAGTCTTCTTTCTCACTTGGAAACCTGAGTAGTTAACACAGTAAATGCTACAGAATAGGCCTTAATAAATGTTTTTTTAAATGAAAGAATAAATGAGAAGTAGGTATTCTCGCCTCATGAGCTACTGTTAAAACCTGTATCACAGGCTTACACAAGTATGTATCTTGTACTAAAGGATGACTTTAATAATTGAGGTTAATATCTCATTTTTAAAGCAATGTTTCTCAAACTGTCTTTGGTTATTGCTTCAGTATATGTTAGCAGTCATTTTTTTAAAAAGTAACCCATATTCAAATAAATTTGGGAAAAGCCATAAATTATTCTTGGAGTTTTGCAGTTTGGGAAGGGAAATTAAATATTTGATAACTACAAAATAAACTATTAAACCAGGCTTAATACAACGATTCCCAAACACCTTCTTTTCTGAATTTATTGGCTTCTTTTTGAGAGAAAATAACATATTGCACAATTTGGGAAATAACTCATTAGAAAACACTGAATCCCAGAATTGGAACAGAGCATACAGATGAGTTGAAGGAAGCAGAAAATCTCACTTTTGTACTGGATGAATAAACAGTCTTTTATAAAAGAATTGTAGAGTGTTGAAATAAAGCTTCCAGTAATAGTCCCATTATACCTTCCTAGGTGTCTGAAATCTCAATTTTTAAAATTCCTTCAGGGTATAATTTTTACTGCCAATTACATTTGCAAATTTAAGGCCAGTATTCATTCGGTTAATTATTTGCTCTTAATTATGATATAAATATAATAGCCACTACCACATAGGAGATTAGTTATTGCACTTTAAACATTAAAGAATATGTTGCCTTTTTCACTGAATACTTTCTCCAAAAACTGTAACTCTAATATATAGCTATCATAATAAATAAAATAAACATATGGTGTAACATTTTAGACGAAATTTATAATAATATTAAAATTCATATCTATATAAATTGTGCCTTAGCAAAAATACTGAAAGACATTTCTAAAATGTATGTTTAAAAAATATCTCCATGTGACAAAGTTTCCCATGTATAGGCATATTTGATGTACCTGGTCCTTCTTGCTAAATGGCTGTTTTTCAGCTTTGGTACATATCAGAATCCTTAAGCTTTTAAAAATCACAAACTTGACTCCACTGCATAGATTTCCTATATCAGAATGTTGAGAAATCATGTCCAGAAAACTATTTTTTTAAATCTTCAATTATTGAGGGCCATCACAAGAGAAAATTTTTGAGATATGCATTAGAGACAGAAGTCAAACAGGAGCTGACATATAGGAAAAGGTACAGCAAGGAGATAACTTGCCAAAGGTGTGAAGAATTTCAGATGCTCCAAACTTAAAAACAAAAAAAGAAAGAGAGAAATGTAAACCCATAAGTAGCAAAATTTAAAATCACAACTCCTAGCAAATGCTAAGGCAAATGCAACAAGACCAATAAATATCTAGAAGAGATGGTTTCCTTAGAATTAAATGTTCTAAGAAAGTCAGATAAGTACTGAGTTCAATCAGTAGTGAAACTCTCATTTATGTGCAATAAAATTTTTTAAAATTGGTTCCCTAAAACTAAATTATACTACAAAGAAACTGATAATTGAGTTGTTACTGTTGATAACTGAATTATCAGTCTGGATAAGCAAATATTTTAAAATATCTTAAAATAAATCAAAAGCAAAAAGAAGAAACTATGAGAAATTAGGTGAGAAAATATAAGATTTAGAGAATAGACATAAAGCCAAGTATGAACAATAGGAGAGGTAGTTAGATTAAAACAATAGATGGAGGAGTACTAATTAAGTAAATACCAGGAAAAATACCTGGGGAGTAAGAGATTCCAGCCATACATTAGGCACCCAGCCCTGGGGTCTGACATTGAAATGATAAGCCCCCTAGCTGGTTTGAAACCCAGTGGGGCTTATAGGAGAGCTGAAAGAAATCAAGGCTCTGCTCTTTAAGAAAGCACGCACAGTCTTGCTTACTTCTGGTCCCAGTGCAAAGGCTGCTGGTTGAAAACTGCCTGGGCTCTGGCCGCTTGCCAGGACTGCACCAGCATGACCCCCAGCCCACCCCAGGCTCCAGCTCCAGACCCTCTTGCTCTGGCACTGCTCTCCTCTAGAGCAGAGGCTGCTGTTGCCAATGAGAGTGCCCACACGTAGAGGGAAAGGAGCTGGCTTAGATCCCAGCCCCGCCTCTGACCAGGGCTGAGGCAGCCATTGCAAGTGGGTGTGTCCATGCTCACACTTGAGAGGAGCAAAATCAGCTCCAGGGAGGAGACCGCTATCACTGGTGGGAGTGAAACCAGCTCAGTGGCATGGCACCAACCGCTCCGGCCCCAACCCAGCCTGTAACCAAGGCACGCATACTGGGGGAAAAGTAAAACCAGCACAAAGTACAGCCCCAAGCCCTCAGCCCCCCACAAGGGCCCAACAAAGGTAGAAACAACCATCACACCCGAGAGAAATCCAGCTCCCTCAGGGCTCCTGGTCCAAATCCTTGGGCCCCAACCCTGCCCCCAATAGGATGGTAACAACCACTGAGCATAGGAGAAGTGTTGACTCTTACCTGGCTCCAGCTCCAGCCTCTCCAACTCCAACCATACCTCACACCAAGGTGGTGGCTGCCAGCATGCACCAGAGGAAGATGCTCCCATGCTCACTTCAGATCCAGCACTCCTGCCAAGTCGCTGGGCATGTGCAGACTCCCACACAAGGACTCATCTTCAAGACAGGAATAGATAACCGTTCACCTAATTCATAAAGACAGAGAAAGTTAAACAAAATGAGAAGACAGAGGAATATGTTTCAAACAAGGAACAAGAAAAAAAAAAAACCTAGAGGAAAAAATACCCTAATGAAACAGAGATAAATAATTTACCTGATAAAGAGTTCAAAGCAGGAGCTCAATCAAGGTCACCACCAATCAAGGGTAGGAGGACACAGAACTCACCTTCCCCCATGAACACATCAAAAATACATCTATATATGGAACACTTCTCACTGAAAACTAACTGGAAACTGGCAGAAAGACTCCTGTACAATCAAGGCTGTAAGAAAGACAGACGCGTAATCAGGTGGGCAGGGAAGAGGAGCCAAGGGAGGGGACATAGAGGAAAAGGGAGAATACAAATCCAGAGACCCACCTTGGGGAGTGAGAGGTTGGAGCCACAGATTGAGCAACCCAGTCCTGGGGTCCTGCACAAGGGAGATGAGCCCCCTTGACTGACTGGAGGGCCACTGGGACTAAGAGGAGGGCTGTGAAAGCCTGGACTCTGCTCAGGAGGAGTGCATGCACACTGGCTTGCCCTCAAGGCAAGACAGAGAGGGCGGAGTGAAGACTGCCCCAGTGGCTGCCAGGTTTCTGGAGACCACCTTGGTGAATGACCCAGCCTGAACTGAGCGAACCCTCTGGCCCCATTTACTCCACATTGCAGAATAGCACTGGATCTGGGGCTGTCACGGCCAGGAAAACAGCTCAGAAATGGGACACAGAGATGACTCGGTCCCAGGTTGGTATCCAGGTGGGCGGTGGCAGCTTTTGTTGGAGCTTACTCAAGCAGCGCATCAGAAGCAGCCCAGTGCTCTGACAGCGGCCAGTCCATCACAGCTCACCCACTGATACACGTCAAGAGTCCACTCAGGCCCTGCCTGCCGCTGGTGTAGCTCCACAACAGGGCAGGGGTGGTGGAGGCTGCAGGGAATGATCAGCTATAAGGGATAAAGAGGACTTGGACCTGAGGCTGTGTTCTGAGCAGAGCGAGGGAAATAATTGCTGTCACCTGCACAGGCAGTGCATCAGAAACAGCTTGGACCTCTGTCTACAGCTTACGCAAGCCAAGAGACTGCATGGGCCACCCTTGCTTTAGCACTTCCCCACTCTGGGGCAAGGGTCCTGGTGCTGGGAGGGGAGAAAGCACACACTTAAAGGGAACAGAGCCAGCTCAGGCCCAGCCCTCTGGGCTTCTGCTTCAGCAGCTTGGGATAAGAATCTACTCCCAACCAAGCCCCAGAGCAGAGGGGAAGCCCCACCTCACATCCGGCTCCAGCCCTAGCCCCTTCATCTCTAGCCCAACCTCCTACCAAGCAGACAGCTCCCAGCACACCCTGAGGAAAGAAGGGACTTGCATCCACCTCAAATCTAGCCCTCCCCACAAAGGAATTGGGCACCTGCAGTCAGTATAGGGGCACTCCCACATAAGAACTCTCCTCCAAGACTGCAGTAGGTAACTGTTTCACCTCAGTTCATAGAGGCACAGAGAATTAAGCAAAATGAAAAGGCAGAGGAACTGGTTTCAACTAAAAAAGCAAGAGAAGACCCCTGAAAAACTAATGAACAGAAATAACCAATTTACCAGATAAAGAATCCAAAGTAATATTAGTAATAAGAATGTTAACTGAATTAAGGAAAAGAATAGATGAGCATAATGAGAATTTTAACAGGGAACTAGAAAATATAACAAAGACTCAATCGAAAATGAAGAATTCAATAACTGAAATAAAAAATCCAGTAAAAGAAATGAATAGGAGACTGAGTGAAAACAGAAGAATGCATAGGTGATGGTCATCTCCACCCTGGAGATAGCTTCACTCCCACTGGAGTGTGTGCAGGGACATGCTAGCTGGTAATGGCTTCCTCTGCCCTGGTCAGAAGCAGGACCAGAGGTCTGAGACAGCTCAGTTCCATCAAGTGTGTGCACTGTCGTTGCCAATAGAAGCCTCCTTCTTAGTGGGCGCAGCTCCAGAACAGGAGGAACTGATGCCTGAACCCAGCGCTGACTTTGGCACATGCTGGGGCAGTCCTGGCTAGTCGGCCAGAGCTCAGGCAGTTTTCAGTCTGCTGTCTCTGCTCTGTGACCAGGAGTAAGCAAGACTGTGTATGTGCTCTTCAAGAGCAGAGTCTCAGTTCTTAAAACTCGCCAGTAAGCACCACTGGTTTTCAAACCAGCTAAGGGGACTCATCTTCCCAGCGTTAGACCCCCACCAGGGCTGAGGTGCCTAATATGTGATTTAATCCCTTGCTCCTATGGGGGGATCCCCAAGCCTGTAATACCTTCTCTTCTTTGGTGTACTCTTCTAGGGAGGTGGGTCCCAACCAAATCAATTCTCTCTTCCTTCCTGACTCCATGTGAATCTTTCTTTATAGCCTTGGTTACAGAAGAGCAGCTCTGCTAGTCCCCAGGTCAATTTCAATAAGAGTCTCTCTATACGTAGTTATAGTTTTGATGTGTTCGTGCAGGAGGTGAGCCCTGCATCCTCCTACTCCACCATCTTGATCTCCTGAAGGTTTTTCTTTTTTTATATCACTTGATTCCTCCTCACTGGAAAGACCACTAAATATTTCCCTTTTTTCTCTTCAACTCATTTCCGCGCCTTTTTATTTTATGGACAGAAATAATTAAATCTTATGTAAAATATCCTACAAATGAACAAAGTAAGATATTCAAGGAACTCAGGTTTAAGTTCTCCAGAATCATTTATTCATGCTAGCTTTGCTTTCATAATACATTATTTAAATTTATTGTCCAAAAAACAAACTATCAGAAATAGAAATTAAGAAAGCAATCCCATTTACAATGACATCAAAAGAATAAATTACCTAGGAATAAATTTAACCAAGGAGGTGAAAGACTTGTATACTGCAAACAATAAGACTCTGATGAAAGAAACTGAAGAAACCACAAATAAATGAAAAGGTATTCTGTGTTCATGGATTGGAATAATTAACATTGTTAAAATGTCCATATTACCCAAAGCAATCTGCAAATTCAGTGTAATCCCTATCAAAAGCAATAGAGTTTTTCACAGAACTAGAAAAAAATAATACTAAAGCTTTGTATGTAATTAAAATAGATCCTGAATAGCCAAATCTATCTTGAGAAAGAACAAAGCTGGAGACATTATGATCTCAAACTATTTTAAGCTACAGTAATCAAAATAGTGTGGTATTGGCATAAAAACAGACATACATATTTGACATCACTGTTAGGGAAATGCCAATCAAAATCACAATATCACCTCACACTTGTCAGAATGGCTACTAAAAGGATAAGAACAAGTATTCATAGGGAGGTGGAGAAAAGTGAACCCCAGTGCACTGTTTGAGGGAATGAAAATTGGTGTAGCCACTGTAGAAAACAGTATAGGAGGTTCCTCACAAAATTAAAAATAGAACTATCACATAATCCAGCCGTACCACTTTTTGGTATTTATCTGGAAAAAATAAAAACACTAATTCAAAAAGATATATGCACCCATATTTTCATTGCAACATTATTTACAATAGCCAAGATATGGAAACAACTTAAGTGTCCATCAATGGATGAGCAGATAAGAAGAGACATACAATGCAATTCTACTCAGCCATAAAAAAAGAATAAAATCTTGCCATTTGAGACAACGTGCATAGACCTTAAAGATATTATGGTAAGTGAAATAAGTCAGACAGAGAAAGACAAACACCATATGATTTTACCTTTATGTGGAATCTAAAACAAAAAGAAACAAAACAAAACAAATGAACAAACAAAAGAAAACTCATAGAGAACAGATTGATGGCTGGCAGAGGGAAAAGGGCTGGGAGATGGACATAATGGTTGAAGGTGATCAAGAGGTACAAACTTTCAGATATAAAGTAATAAGACATGGAATGTAATGCATAGTTATTATGCTATGGTGACTATAGTCAATAATACATTGCAAATATGAAAGTTGCCAAGTAGATCTTAAAAGTCTCATCACAAGGAAAAATAAAATGAAACATTGTATAGTGACAAATGGTAACTAGACTTACTGTGACAACTGAAAAGAATGTAATAATTTTGTCCATTATGCTTCAGTTAAAAATCATGGCAATAAAAGAAGTATAAAAATAAAATAAAATTAGTTTCCAGTGTGCTGGGAAATGAGATTATTTTAAAACAAATCTAGCAGTAGAGAAGACTTGCCACCAACCTCAATTCAGTAGGTAACTAATTGCACATAAGCATTTCCATGGAGAATTCAGTCCCCAAGGAACTTTTTCTGCTAACTCCTCTGGGACGAGCATAAGGGGACTGTTTGAAAACAATGCCCAGGGGGTCTCAGGAATATAATACAAACAGTGCAACCACAAAGCATTCTTGTTATTATCTACTATTGTTTTCCTAATCTGGGCTTTTTTCTTCTTGGCAGTGTTGTATCAATTGAAAAACACACTTCTGAAGCTAATTCTTAAAATACTTGTCTGCTTACTGCAGTTTCTCTGTCCTCTTAAAATTTGAAAAATTCAGGTGTGTTCCTTCACAATTCCTTTTTATTAAATATTAATCAAAATAAGGTAAGTAAAAAGACACTTGTTTTTAAAGACTATCCATTCTTAGAGAAGGCTGGAATGTGTGCACATCATAGCACCAAATATGTAGGAAAAGCGAAGAGCATTTCATTTCTAGGAGCCTTTTCTAAAATCTGGAAATAACTAGCTTGTTGGCTATAGAAAGCAACTAGATTTCTCTTCGTAATCAATCTTTCTCAGTCTCTCATTTAAATCAAACTTAAAAGCAGGTAAATTTTAATGAATACTATATCTTACAGATGTTCAATACCTAAATGAAGTATGGAGCCTTCATTCAAACATGTGAAGTTTTCTAACATATGGTCAGAATTTGATGGATTGATTTGTCCACATGTTTCATCCAGATATTTTGATATCAGATAAAAACTTTTCTTTCTTCTATAATCTGTTCCTATATATAAACTTAAAAATCACTGTAAATATAAATAAAATATTGTGTGGTGAAAATGATGTATAAATAAGATACACCAGAATGAAACTGTTAGTGGAAATACAAGGAGAGGTCAAAAGGAATAGTCTGGCACTTTATTAAAATGACTTTAAATATTCGTAGATAAATAGATCTCTACATGGTGAAATAGTAATGAAAAAACACTGGAAGTAGATCAAAAAAGTAGTGTAAAAAAATCATGAAATCCGAGAACTAAAAGTAATGAAATATCATGAAAATGATAAGGAAAAGTTTAGAGATCTTGGAAAGAATTATGCAGCTTAAATATACATCAAAAGTTAATCACAGTAATTAGGACACCTGTTGTGGTATCACCAGGGAAATACAGAGAGAAATGAAGGGGGCTCTGGGGTGATCAAAACTCATAAGCAAAACCGTACTTATTAAGGTGAATAATATAAACAAAATCCCAAGTAATAAAAATTCAATAAAATTGCTGAAAGCATACTTGACTAAACACTATCATTAGAGTTAGAAAAAGTTAATTATGGAAGAATTCATGAAACAACAGGGTTCTATTGTGTAACACAGAGAACTATATTCAATATCTTGTAATAACTTATAATTTAAAATAATATGAAAATGAATATATATGTACACTGTTGGTGGGAATGTATATTGGTTCAGCCACCGTGAAAGGTAGTATGGACGTTCCTCGAAAAATTAAAGAGAGAACTACCAAATAACCCTACTATCACTATGGAGTATATGTTCAAAGAAAATAAAAATAGGATATCAAAGAGATATCTATCTGCACTGCTATGTTTATTGCAGTATTATTTACAATAGCCAAGATATGGACACAGCCTAAGTGTCTGTCAGTGGATGAATGAATAAAGAAGATGTGGTGTATGTATACAATGGAATATTCAGCCATAAGAAAGAAGGAAATCCTGCCTTTTGGCCCATGAATGCACCTAGAGGTCATTTTTCTAGATGAAATAAGTGAGACAGAGCAGGACAAATACTGTATGATATCACTCACAGAGAATAAAACAGTGATGACCAGGGACTTGAGGGTGAAAGATTTGAGGAGATGCTTTTAAAGGTTACAAACTTGCAACTAGTAAATAAATAAGTCCCGGAGAGCTAATGCACAGCATTATTGTCAATAATACTGTATTGCAAACTTCAAAGTTGCTAGGAGACTAGATCCCAACACATAAGAGAATTACTGAAGGTGATAGAGGTTATTAGCTAATACTATAGAGGTAATCATATTGCAATATATAAGTTTATCATATTAATACATTGTATACTTTAAACTTACACAATGTTATATATCCATTACATCACAATAAAAATTGAAGCAATAAATTTTAAAAAGTAAATATTGGTGTTGGCCCTGAAGTAGCTGAGTAGTTTCCTTTTCTATTTGAGATATGTATCAGAAAAGTCATTAACTGTTTAAATAACTAACAATACACAAAACACTTTCACAGACGTCTCATTGGAAACAAAGATTTTATAGTCATCGGAGGAAAATATGAGATGTGTTTCTTTAAAATATTTAATAAAGGATTGACATATGTCCTATCATCTAAGATACTCCCTTGAATATATTAGCTATAGCTATCCATGCTTTTAACATGCAGTTGCTACTGAATTATTAATTGTTATTAATGTAATATCTGGTAAAAGAACCTGAAAACCAAATGTGCTAATGATTCTCATTGGCAACTTCTCTGCCCAAACTTATATTTTAATTCCATGACTTAGATGAAGTCAGTTGTTCAGTTTTATTAAGGACAGTAATTTCTAAACTGATAATTACTATGATCTCCCTCCAAAATTCCATAATGGTATCAAATACATAGATTTTTTATCCTAACCCTTTGATTTTGCATTAACTATGAGTATCAAATTTAAAAGATTTTGTAATGTATAGAAATATTAAAACACTATGTTGTTCACCAGGAACTAACATAGTATAGGTCAGTTATACTTCAAAAACAAACAAGCAAAGAAACAACAAACTCATAGAAAAAGAAATCAGATTTGTGATTACCAGAGACAAGAGATGGGGGGAGGAGGAACTGGATAAACATAATCAAAAGATACAAGGTACTTCCAGTTATAAGATAAATAAGTAGTAGGGTTGTAATGTACAAGGTGATTAAGATAATTAACACTGATGTACATTATATACGAAGTTGTCTAAAAAGAAAATCCTAAAAGTTCTCACCACAAGGAAAAACTTCTTTCTTTTTCTTTTATTTTATATCTATGTGAAATGATGGATATTCATTAAACTTATTGTATAATCATTTCATGATGTATGTTAGTCAAATTATTATACTGTAAACCTTAGATTTATACAGTGCTCTATGTCAATTATATCTCAATAAAACTGGAAGAGAAAAGCAAAATATTATGTTTTCTTTTATACTCTCCTTCTGGCTAAAATTTTATACTACCTTTTAATACTTTGCTGGTATTAGCCTGAAAATTAAAATAGAGTATTCATCTGTTTTTGTCCTAATTTTTCAGTTCGCAAAAATAATCAACAAGTAAATTGTATATATATAAAGTGTACAATGTTGTGATTTGACATATGAGTACTTTGTGAAACGTTCACCACTTTCTAGTTAATTAATTCATTCATCATCTCATATACTTACCTTTTGTTGTGGGGTAAGGATATTTAAAGTCTATTCTCTAGAAAATTTCAAAACTACAACGTATTACTATTACCTATAGTCACTATGTTATACATAGTTCACAAGAGCTGACTCATCTTATAACTAAAGGCCTGTACCCTCTGACCAGCATCTCCCTGTTCATCTTCCACACTACACCAGGCCCTGGTAACCAGCATTCTACACTGTTTCTATGAGTTTGACTTTTCTTAAAATATTACACATATTAGTGATATCTTACAGTATTTGTCTTTCTCTGACTGACTAATTTTGCTTAGAATAATGTCCTCTAGGGTCATCTATGTTGTTTTAAATGGCAGAATTTCCTTCTTTCTCATGGTTGAATAGCATTATATCACATCAATTGTCTTATCTATTAATTTATCAATGGACACTTTGGTTGTTTCTATTTTTTGTCTACTGTGTATAATGCTGCAATCTTGGGAGCACAGGTGTCTCTTCAAGATAGTGATTTTGTTTCTTTAGATATTTTGCCAAAGTAGAATTGCTGAATCATATGGAAGTTCTATTTTCAATTGTTTGAGGAACTTTTACACTATTTTCCATAGTGGCCAAGTCTATTCACATTCCCACTAACAGTGCACAAGTATTCTCTTTTCACCATATACTCACCATTATTTGTTATATTTGTTCTTTTGATACTAGCCATTCTGGCAGGTATGAAGTGACATCTCATTGTGGTTTTGATTTTTTTCCCTGATGATTAGTGATGTTCACCACCTTTTTTATACCTGTTGACCATTTGTATGTCTTCCTTGGAAAAATATCTATTCAGGTCTTTTTCCCATTATTTACTTGGATTATTTGGCTTTTTTCCGTTAAGCGGTATGAGTTCCTTATATACTTTAGATGTTAACCTTTCATCAGATGTATGGTTTGCAAACATTTTCTTCCATTGTATAGGCTGTCTTTTTGTTTTATTGATAGCTTCCTTTGCCGTGCAACTGTAACTCTTAAGCCTCACTTTAAAGATGAGGGGAAATAAATAGAACAAAAAATAAATAGAAAAGGTTAATGAAACCAAGGGCTGTTTTTTTAAAAGATAAACAAAATTGATAAGCCTTTACCCAGGCTCATTAATAAAAAAAGAATGAAGACTCAAATAAAATAAGAAATGAGAGAGGAGAAATTACAACCGATATCAGAGAAATACAAACAATCCTAAGAGAATACTATGAACAGTTATATGCTAACAAATTGGACAATCTAGAAAAAGTAGATGAATTCCTAGAAACATACAGTCTTTGAAGACTGAGTCAGGAAGAAGTAAATAATCTGAAAGACCAATTACTATTAAATCAGTAATTCAATTTGAATCAGTAATCAAAAAATTACCAACAAACAAAAGTCCAGGACTGACAGTTTCACAGAGGAATTCTACCAAATAAAGGAGGATTAATACTTACTCTTCTCAAACTATTCCAAAAAATTGAACAGGAAGGAATATTTCCAAATTCATTCTGTGAGGCCACAGTTACCCTGACACCAAACCAAAGACACAAAAGACATGAAAGACAGAAAGACAGAAAGGAAGACAGAAAGGAAAGAAGGAAGGAAGGACAGAAGGATGAAAGGACGAAAGAAAGGATGAAAGGATGAAAGGACAAAAGGACGAAAGAAAGAAAGGAAGAAAGGAAGAAAGGAAGAAGGAAGGAAGGAAGGGAAGAAAAAGAAAGAAAGAAAAGAAAGAAAAAGGAAGGAAGGAAGGAAGAAAGGAAGGAAAATTACAGGCCAACATCCTTGATCAATATATATGCAAAAATTCTCAACAAAATATTAGCAAGCCAAATTCAAGAATATATTAAAAAATCACACACCATAATCAAGTGGAATTTATTCCAGGAATGGAAGGATGATTCAACATCTGCAAATCAAATGCCATTTTTTAATTGGCAAAATTCATGACTCATTCTGATTATTTTTAATTTGTTTTTTAAGGCTTCAAGGATTTGGAGTTCTTCAAATAATGTTATTTATATTTTGGTACTTTTCTCTGTCAAGAGCCTTTAAAGCAGCATAAGTCAATTTCTTCAAGGCTTCTTTTCACGGATTATTGGGTGGCATTCATTTTCTGATGTTTTCATTTTATGAGTTCTAAATGCTTATTATTCATTTTATCTTCCCCAATTACAGAAAGAAATATTTGTCTATTTCTCACTCAGAGATATGGCTGACTTTTTTTTAACACTTGTTCAAAATTTTCATATATTTTATACACACCGTTTCCTCAAATTGTCATCCTACCCTTAAGATTATTTTGCAAGCACTTTAGGTTCTCCTGAAGATTGAAATGCTCAGCCTGATCATATACTATTTTGCTCTTAAGTTGTTTTGTATTCTTCTGAAATAGTAAGATTATTTTGGCATCATCTTCTTGGGATTTAAAGGACTTGGACACATCTTGTCACAGATTCCTCACTCTAAAGTTAGCAATCAACCCATTTTGAGCGTAAGACTTCATTCCTCTCTATTCTTATTGTTAGTTTCTATTTTAAACTCAATTTCCTATAGACTAAGAAATCTTTTTCTCAAGGCTTGATTCCATTAAAATTCAAGCATCACTGTTTAAGAAGCTTGGTGGTTAAGAACTTATATGCCCACATTAATAGTCAATGTTCTCTTAATGCAAACTTATCTTTCTGGGACCCACTAGGTCTAATCGTCAAAAAAAAAAAAAATCAGATTCCTGCCCTCAGCAACCAATCTCTGTTTCATATTAGGTTAGATTACAAGTGTAATCACGCAGAGCTGAATTCTCATTGTCATCAATTTATCAGCATGGATTTCAAATGTGAAAATTCATGAAAAGCCAAGGTAATTGGAAAAGTCTTCAAATTTCAAGGATTTATACTGCTATTATAAATGGCTCCCCAAAGCCATACTTAGTTACTATTTTTTAGTGTTGCCCCATTCTCAAGCACAATACGAAACTTTCTATTTCTTGGAAGAGTAAAGGAATGTAATATTCTAACTAATGAAATATTTGTCAACATATTACCATGTCTTGGTTTTGTCTATGCCATACATTTCTGCAGAGCTGTTCATTAGGAAACCTTACTTCTCTGTTTATAGGTGTGGTCATGTGGCTTAAGACAGGCAAATTAGTCCTCCTTTCCTAAGGGAAAGTCTGAGATTAGCCAAGATCATCTTATTAAAATGACAGATGATACAATATATGTAAACACATATGGTAAAAAGGAAAGCTATTCCTTCCAGTAGAACGCCAACTGTGTTAGTTTCCTATTGCTGCTCTAACATATTACCACATAATTAGTGGCTTAAAACAACACAAAATTTTACTTCCTTAGGGTTCTAGAGATAAAAATACTAAAATAGGTACACAAAGCTGTGTTCTTCTCCAGACATTAGGAGAGAATCTATTTCCTGTTCTTTTCCAGCTTCTAGAGGCTACCTATATTCCTTTCTTCCATCTTTAAAGTCAGAAGCACAGTATCTTGTCTCCTCTCTGACTTCCTACCTCTCTCTTATAAGAACTCTTGGTCCACTTGGATAATTCAGGTTAATCTCCCCATCTCAATATTCAAAACTTATTTATATCTGTAGAAGTTCTTATACCATGTGAGACAATATATAATTACAGGTCCCAGGGATTAGGAATGTGGAAATCTTGAGAAAAGTGAAAAAGGAGGCCTTATTTACCTATCAAATCAACTAATAAATGTGTAAGAAATGATGGAACTTTATTTTTTTTGCATTTTATTGAAATAGAGTTGTCATAAAAATTATTTTAGTTTCAGTGTTCAACAGAGTGATTTGCATTTGCATGCACTATGAAATTATCACCACAGTAAGTCTAGTAACCATCTGTCCCTAAATAGTTATTACAAGATCACTGGCCATATTGCTTATGCTGTATATTACTTTCCCACAGTTTATTTATCTTCCAGCTGGAGGTTTGTACCTCTTAAGCCCCTTCACCTGTTTAGCTCCCCCTCTGGCAACCACCCATTTGTTCCCTTTATCTATGAGTCTGTTTTCATTTTATTTTGTTTGCTTGTTTTGTTTTTTAGGTTCCACATATAAATGAGATCATAGGGTATTTCTCCTGCACTTCTGAGAGACAACAAGAAGAGATAATCGCAAAATGTGCTTAGGAAATGTGCTGCACAGGAATAGGTATGAGATGAAGTGGACAGAGACTGGAAAACATCCGTCTGGATGGGGAGTAGAAATTTACCCGAGTAAAGAAAGAGCTGATGCTTCAGCACATTTAGCATCTATTATTAACTGAGAAAAGGCTAGCTTCATTGTTTGTTCTTCAGTAAAGTTGCCTGTGACCCAAATTCGTATGTGTTGTGTAAATGTCACTTGAGTAAACATTGGTTTGATGTTTAGGGTTGGCAATGGTAGGATCTCAGACCTTCTAGTTTACCTTTGGGTGTTGGTCATAACAAGGGGCTTCAGAGCTAAAACCTATTTCCATTACCCTGCTTTTGTCACATACAGGTGGTTATAGCCTAGATAAGCCACATGTCTTTTTCCCTTCAGTTTTCTCCTCTGCAAAGTGGGAAAAAAACACACATCTATCATACTATCTGTGATAAAATTGCATAAGGTTTGTGTAAGTGGTTTTAAAGATACAAAATGATAAACAATAATATCTGTGTTATTCTTGGGGGAAAGTTTTGGTAACTGATCTTTGTTTTAGGTTAAAAAGTAAATAGAATATCATGGTAAGGTGGCTAGGATTCAATATTACATAAGCACTATTATAGCATCTCAAGAAAAATAGTCCACACATATTAAAAGATATTTATATGTTTTACAAGCAGAAAAGGAAGAAAATAGATGGGAAATTTCACCTTTTTTTAGAGTTAGATAGTGAGAGACTAGTGTACTACAAGAGGTATCCCAAACAATAAGATTTCCATAAGTAGATGGTTCAGAGAAATAAGCTATGTGTTTTTAAAGTTTTTAAAACTGTTTCTCTGTGATGGCTCACACAAGGTGACCCTAAATGTTGACTAGAAGTTACTTTATATACATGACTCTTGATTCTGCATTTCTTGGAAAGTAGGTTAAAGACAAATGAAAATACCCCATTCATTTTATTGTTTATGTCTAGTTGAAGATAAAGAAAAAATCACAGGCACACAAAGGAGAAGACAAAGATATCAGAATCAGTGTAATTGCAAGCCACACAGGAACTGAGGGGAAGTTTGGGGATGTATTTTATACTTAGGAAATAGGGTTTGAATCAATCATATCCAAACTTTAAAAGCCTCAAAAACTACAACTGACATTTGGATTACCATACAAAACTCAGGTACCTGTTGCCCAGATTTTACTTTGAATTATTCTTCAGCCTTATTCCACTATATGTGTTACACACATAGCGCAGTTATTTCAGATGAGGGTGGTGTAATAATATAGGTAACAAAATTATTATTTTCATGAAAAATACATTTCTTTATTTGGAAAATATATATTGATTTTCATAACAGACTTACTAACCACAAATATTCAAACTTAAACAGAAAAAACGAACATTTTTTCATGCAGCTTTTACCACAAATTTTTCCAATATATTTTCAAGAAATTCTTTCAAATACCCATTGGACTTATCAAATAATTTTCAGAGCCTAGCACCCAGTCGCCTCAGATATTCTGTACTGCTTCTTAGGTTATGCAGGTGCTCCAAGTCCTTTCTGCACCTAACAATACCTAACCTATGATGACCATTGCTTTACAAGCTATATAACAGAGCTTTATAAGTATTTTCATCTACTTTACACTGCTCACTTATTTGAAAAATAAGAAATATAAGAAGCTTACTTCTGCTTAATTATTTAAGAGGCTTTCTTGCTATGATTCATAGAAGTTTTTTTTACTTGATAATGGAATATAGACCAAAGTTCCTCTCAATATTAACTACTTTCAAAAAAGAGTAACAGTGTTGAAAAAACGACTTAAGGTATTTCACATGCCTTTAATTAAACCAAAGAAGACAAATTTTATGATGAATCCTGCATAAAAAGCAAGAAATTAAGACATATCCTAGGTTTTTGAAAAATTAACAATATCATATTTCCATAGGAATTACAACCTGCTCTTTTATCCATTTTTGCAACAAATTCCATGCTTAATTTTAAATTAGAAAAGGATATTTCTGTTTTATTAGGTATTTACCACTGAAGACATTTAATATTGATGTTTAATCTTTATTTCACATGGTTGTTCTCTACACCAGAGAGTGATTGGTATTCAGGCAGACTGTTTAATTCATGTTTGCTACCACAAACTCTGTGAACTCATGAGAGCACATGATCAATAAGTGCTGACAGAGGGAGTGAATCAAAGAGTGGTTGATGAATGGATGGTGGATGAATGGGTGGTGGATAAACCACTGGTGAAGAGATGCTGCATTATATGGTTAATGTCACAAGTATAGGAGCTCACTCTTGCCCCATTAATCTCTTTACTGCCCCTCTTACATCTCTGTTTCTGAGAGTGTAGATTAGAGGGTTGAGGCTAGGTGTGACAACAGTATAAAACAGGGCAATGAACTTGCCCTGATCTTGAGGCTTTCCTGATGGTGGCTGGAGATATATGCACATGGCTGGAATGAAAAAGAGGGATACAACCATAAGATGGGCTCCACATGTGCCAAAGACTTTCTGAAGTCCAGTTGTTGACTGCATCCTCAGTACAGCCTGGGCAATGGCACCATAGGAACTAAGAATGAGGATGAGAGGTATGAGAACAAAAATGGAGCTCATGACCATGAGGGTCAGCTCGTTGGCACGGGTATCAACGCATGACAGTCGCAGCAGTGCTGGAACTTCACAGAAGAAATGGTCCACTTGGCGATGTCCACACAGGGGTACCCAGAAGGTAAAGATGGAATGAAGTGCTGAGGTGGTAAAACCACTCACCCAACAAGCCGCAGCCAATATATGGCATAAGCGAGGGTGCATGAGGACAGTGTAATGCAAGGGTCTACATACAGCTGCATAACGGTCATAGGACATCACCACCAGTAGCACACATTCTGTGGTTCCCAATGCAAGGGAAAAGTAAAGCTGAATCATGCAACCAGAGTAAGAGATGGTTTTCTCTGGGCCCCAGAGGTTGACAAGCAACTGAGGGATGGAGCTGGTGGTGTAGCAGAGATCCAAAATAGAAAGATTTGAGAGGAAGAAATACATGGGTGTGTGGAGATGGGAGTCCAAGTATGACAAGATAATGATAAATAGGTTGCCTACCAATGTCATCAAGTAGAACATCAAGATAACCACAAAGAGAACAAATTCAAGATGAGGCCAATTAGAAAAACCCAGTAGAACAAAGTAGCCTTCAGAACTTGAATTGATTTTTTCCATTGCCATTCATTTCTTTTTACCTGAGGAAAGATTCACATACATTCAAAAAAAAAAAAAAGGAAACTCTCCCAGAACCATAGAAACACATGAAAAAGTAACAAGTAACAGAAGCCAGTTTGAAGGACTTGACACTGTTCAATTCTAGGTCAGTTTGGGAATTAAAAGATACCATGATACTAATGAATTGAAAGCAGTAAGGATCTATAAGCTCATACCAATAAATAAATAAGAATAAGTAAGTAAATAATTTATTTAAATAAATTAGATAGAAAAGAAAGCTTTTCCTGTCAGCAGGATCATAATTAATACATATAGAAGGAATGGCAGAGTTAGAAGAATATCAATGGATGCTAAAAACTAGTGAATGAATATGAGAAATGGGATATTTACATGGTCTATAATATCTCTCCACAAATTACTTCTTAATTGAAAAATTAAAAGCAGTAAACTTCACAGTATAAAAATTTGGTGGACATCACCACAGCAAAGTAATCAGTGTTAGCATCACCACTATCGAGACAAACCAACATCATGTGACTACTAATATGATGCTCTGCACAGGACAAAATGTCATTTCAGTCATATTCCTGTCAAAAATACACAGCCTGATTCTAATAATGAAGAAATGTGAAACAAACTCACAGTAAGACAAGTTGGACAAAATAGCTGGCCTGCACTCTTCAAGAATATCAGTGGCTGCACCACTGTGGCATTTGATATACTCCACTCATAGTTGTTATATGTACCAGTTGTATATGCACCAGATGTAAGTAGAGAAAAGGTAGGAAATTTATGGTTAAGTTTCTTCTTACCTGAGGAAAGAAAAATAAAGGCCTCATCAAAGTTTGCTTTCACGGGCTGTGGAGTGAAACAGCTCTTCCCTTTTTTTGAAATAAGTCATTACGGAGGAAATAGTGGTGGAAATGAGTGTCTTTTCCCCATCAAACACACCACTGGGCAGCTTATTTTTTAATATATCAGTCATTTAATTCTCTTACCCAGTGCTCAAGTAGTACCCAAACAACTCCTTCCACTTCTGTCCTTCCTGCGTCTGTCCACATTCCCTGTATTTGTCTACCCAACCTGTGCCCTCTTTACATGTGGACCCATCTGATCTATGGTTTTCATCTGGTTTACACCATAAATAGCTGCCTATACCATATATTCTAATCTACTATATCAATATAGGAAAGCAGAGTCTGAAAATTACTATGATTATCATTGCTAGACAAGAGTCTTGAGTCTACTAAAAAAGACCTGGTTTTAGCTGGAAGGATGAACTCATGAGAGCATTGAGTGTGTCAGGGGATGGACCCCTTTTCCTAGAGCAAAAGGAGCCTTTATGGAAACAAAAGAATAATGTGACTTGCTTTCCTTAACTGGGCCAGTGGGAGGGTAAATCCCAAAGTAGCAATTAATGCCCTTCAAGGAGTCATTCTAGTTAGAACAGTTTCTGAGGAATACCTTCAACATGACTCCACACTGTTGTACTAAGATAATGATGACTCTATAGACCCGCCATCACTGATAACCATACTTTAAGCTGTGTTTATGGGGAAGGGTATGAGTGGTCCTGAAATTTCTTCCCCAATTCCTCATCATGCTAAGGACCAAATTTAAAGGAATACTTGTCAGAGGTAGTCTAATGGAGAGGTAAGGAGGCAACATGAAACATTTCTAAAGTGGAATACATAAAGAATAAACTGTATATCTTTGCCTTATGAATTTGAGTTTATTGTGTCTGCCAACATCTATAAACTTCAAAGCCAAGTTTAGCCCTGCAGAAGTATTGAAAATGATCTTTAAAGACCATTCAAACTATAACTCAGATGGTAACTACCAAAACTCAGAAATATAACAAAACTATTTAATATTTCCAAAACATTTTCATCAGTAATTTCCTTTGGTGTCTTATCAAGAGTTTTGCAATAATATATAAACAAATGAAATTAACTGTGATTACAAATCTACATGTAATAATTGACTTATTACTGTTTAAAAAAGCAGATCATGAGTTTATAAATTAATTGATATTTTTAAATTGCTAAATTGTTTCTAGTTAATATACTTCATCTGTAGAAAGAAAATTTTGGCATAGAAATTATAAATTGTAATAAGATTAGATTTTTAAAATTGTAATGTTAAGAGAGAAATTGGGTATTTTTTCTTTCTATTTAAGAGAAGTATCAGAAAATAATCTTTACATTTCAATGGTCTTCATTGTTGTGAGAACTCAAAGAGAAAAATATGTAACATTTTCCACAGTGCTTGGTACAAAATTATTCAATACATCTTAGCTAT
The DNA here is from genome assembly GCF_009834535.1 of Camelus ferus. Lineage (NCBI taxonomy): Eukaryota > Metazoa > Chordata > Mammalia > Artiodactyla > Camelidae > Camelus > Camelus ferus. Next base: position 19,365,582 of record NC_045715.1, on the reverse strand, counting down.
TATCACCATTAGAGTTAATTTTATTTGAACCAAAATTTTAACAAACAATTCTACTTTATTTCTTTGCTATTCTTTATTCTAGATGCTTAAAATATTATGAATAGAACACCTATATCCCTACAACTCAGAATCATCAACTATTAGTTTTCTCAGATTTATTTCAGGCATCTTTTAGAGAAAATTAGCAGCTAGACTAGTGCATGGTAAGATCAACAGAAGAAAAACAAGATTGAAGAATATGCTGGATTTGAATCAAGATGGTAAAGGAGGAGGATGTAGAACTCATCTCCCCCAACAAACACATAAAAAATACAACTAAGTGTAGAATAACTCTCACTGAAAACTAACTGGAGACTAGCAGAAAGACTCCTGTATAACCATGGCTATAAAAAGGATAAACTCAGAATCAGGAGGAGAAGAGAAGTGGTCAGGTGAGGACCTGTGCCCGTACGAGGGGATTCAGAAGAAAAGGGAGATTACCTGGGCTGAGATGTTCTATGAGGAATGAGTGGTTCAAGCCACATATTGGGCAGCCCAGTCCTGGGGTCTGACAAAGGGAAGCAGAGCCCCTTTGGCTGTTTGGAAGGCCAATGAGACTAACACGTAGGTTGTAGGAAGCCTTGACTCAGCTCAGGAGTAGCACACAAACAGTGGCTTCCTCCTGAAGCAGGGTGGAAAGGGCAGAGTGAAACCATGCTGCTGGCTGACTGGTTTCACACAACCACCTTGTCGCGTGCCCTGCACTAAGCAGAGCTAATGCTCCAGCACAGCTGGAGATTCACATCGCCCTTCCAACTGGAGCAAGGGCTGCCATGACCAAGGAAAAGGCTCTGCATGGGATGCTGTGGCAGCTCCAACCCTAAGTGGCCTCTGAGCTGGAAGGGGGCAGCCATCAGGTAGCACGTCAGAAGCAGACCAGATCGCTGTGGCGGCCAGACTGCCACACCCAATACACTGACCATTGCCAAATAAACACACCAGTCCCTCTTGCTCCAGCACTGCTCCCCTCTGGCGCTGCAGGGGCTGGTGCTGGGAGGGAAAAGGGCAATAAACTTAATGGAAATGGAGCCAGTTTGACCCAACCCTCAGGGCTTCTGCTCCTGCAATTTGGGACACACCCATGCCCCAGACAGGTGGCCACTGAGCAGAGGGGAAGCCTGGTTCACAGCTGGTTCTGGCCCCAGCCCCTTCATCTCTAGCCCCACCTTCTACCAAGGTGATAGCTGTCAGGACACCCTAAGGAAAGACATCACTTGTGTGCACCTCAAACCCACCAAAGCCACTGGGCACAAACAGACTGCATAGGGATGCTCCCATATAAGACAGAAATAAACAATTTACTATATAAAGAATTCAAAGCAGTAAATAGAAGAATGCTAACTGAATTAGGGAAAAGAATAGATGAACACAGTGAGAATTTTAAGAAGGAACTAGAAAAGAAAAATGATCCATTCAGAACTGAAGAATACAATAACTAAAATGAAAAACACACTCTCAGCGGAAAAAAAAGTGACAATGAATATATGTATGTTCATGTATATAACTGAAAAATTGTGCTCTACACTGGAATTTGACACAACGTTGTAAAATGACTATAACTCAATAAAAAAAAAGTTAGAAAAAAACACACTAGAAGGAAAGAAGAATGCATAAGTGATCTGGAAGATAGATTAATGAAAACCACCAAATGAGAAGAGCAAAAAGAAACATTTTGAAAAATGAAAACAATTTATGGGATCTCTGGGACAACATCAAGGGTACCAACATTCAAATTTATGGGTTCCAAAAGGAGAAGAGAGAGAAAAGAGTGTGGAAAATGTAAATGTGGAGTTGCATGTTGAAGCAAACAGGGCTAGAGCATTTGCTCAGCTCAGGTTGGGGCATGAGCCTGGGGGACAGCCTTGGGAAGCCACTGAGGCAGTTTTCAATTGTCCTTCTCCTCACTGCTTCAGGAGCAAGCAAGTGTGCACGTGCTCCTTAGGAATGGAGTCCAGGTTTCACATATCCTTCTGTTTGTCCCACCAGTCCTCCAACCAGCCAAGGAGGCTTGTCTTCCCTGTGTAGGACACCCAGAGCTGGGCGCCCAATATGTGCTCAAACCACTCACTACCTGAGGAGAATGTCTGCCCATGTAATCTCCGTTTTCCTCTGAGCCCCTCCCAGGGGCACAGGTCCCAACCTTATAGCTTCTGTTCCTACCCAATTACATGTGGATATTTCTTAGAGCCTTGGCTATAGAGGAGTCTCTCTGCTAGCCTCTAGTTAATTTTCATCCAGCCTTTTTCCACACATAGATGTATTTTTGATGAATTCATTGGGGAAGGGAGTTTTGCGTCTTCCTACTCCATCTTGATCTCCTCTAGTGCATAATTTATTTAATGGGGAGGCAATAAGAGGAATTTTCTACCTAAATGACAACTTCCTTTTCTCAGTTCTTTCTCCTTTGCCTTTATATCATGTCAATAATAAATATTCGACACCTTACTCACTTTTTATATCGTTTAAATAAGTATTCAGTACTTTACAGTTTTTCCATCGTCCTAATATATATCTTTGACTCTTGATTTTTTAGTTACTTTTGATAGAAGCAAGTTGGCACTTTGTCAAGCTCATATAACTAGGTTATTATGATTTATTAATGAGTCTTTTACAATAATCAGAATAAATAATAACTATTATCAATACAATGTGACAAAGTTACTAATGTAGTTTTCATAATTATTTTGGATGACTATTTTGCTTAATTCAGACAAAAAATTAAAATCAGAATATTTCATATTAATAGTTTAGATTAGTCAAATATCTGGTTCCAGAGTACCTTTCCCTTGAATTCATATCATATTATGTACACAGCCTATGACAGTAACTACCTATAATATGGGTTATTTATTATATTTTACGGTTGATTTACTTTGACTTTTGTTTTTACATTGTCTTTTACATTAACATATTTTCCTTCCTAAATATTAGCATTTACCAACAAATAGAGACAGTCTTGTCCACAGCAATTCCTGAGAGAGAATCAAACTATTTCCTGACACTCTAGTGAGAAGAAAATATGTCTCCTAGGGGAGGGAGGAAGGATAAGGATTCAGAACAAGGAGAAGAAATGAAGTATAACATAATCCTATCCCTGTTTTTTTTTTTTTTTCAGGCCGAGAAAAGCTCAAATATGTCATGATATCATCAGCACAGCCCCGTATGCGTGTGTGTGTGTGTGTGCGCATGTGTGTGTGTGTGTGTGTGTGTGTGTGATTGAGGGCATTGCTAGGAGGGACATGATGCTCTCTCAGGAGATATATAATCTTCCTGAGATCAGACCTGGTCCTGACTACAACAAAAGCTTCTTAGTGCACAGTCTTAGAAGTGAGGTTTGGGGAGATTTACATCTTCTTGATTTGGGGAGGTTATAAGAACAGGGTGCAGAGAAAATCAAAGAGTGGCTCATCAGAAGCAAATACAACCTACTTTTTTCCCTCAAATATTATGATTAAAGGTATGTGATATAATTGATGTCTTAGGAGAGTTGTGGAAAATGGTGGATAAAAGTGTGAAAATGGATAGCCAATACCCAAAGTATTTTTCAGTTCTGGCCATTATTTTTATATTATTTTTCTCCTTCTCTGGAGGGTATACCAATTTACTCAATTTGCCGATATCCCTGTCATAAAACTGCTATAAGTTGTTCTAAATTAATTCACAGGAAATAGATATATCTCTTATTGTTAGGTAATGGAAATGCCTAGATTATCCTGTATATGTTACTCTAATCAAATGATAAAATTGTTTCTGCTGGGTTATGTTAAGGCATCACCCAGATAAATATTAAGTCCTCGATGAAATGACTATGTGTAAATTATGGAAAGAAATGTGTAATCATCTCTACAATCTTTAATGACCAATTTACAAATTGTATGTACTATTAAGCATTTTAGAAATGAAAACTTCAGAATAATGTAGGTTAACATGTACTGAGTTTTTCTTGTATGCCAGGCACTGTACTAAGTGTTTCATATAAAATATCTAATAATATATCACGTTTTTCTTTGACTGACAGGAAACAAAGAAATATTTCATTATGGAAACAGAGATTAAAAAGGGATTGAGTCAGTTAAGGGAACATTTCTAATTATCTGGAGCTGACCCCAAATGAATCACTTATGCTGGATTATTTCCAAAGCAGAACTATATAGAATGTATATCTTAGATCTTGAAGCTGACTAAACAGGAAAACTGAGGAACAGATATTTAAGCAAAAGTTAGCTTTGACCCAGCATTAGGTGTACTAGGGTTTGAACCAGATAGACTATTTCCAGAACACTCTTGATTACTATGTTATTCATTATAGATTTGAACGTGTGTTTCTCTCTGTGAATCTACAGATATATGTAAATATGCAAAAATGTACATTTTTATACGTGTGTTTTTATGAACATACCTAATACTTTTGTCTGTTCATAATAATTTGTAACCTCAAAAAGCATACTTTTGTTTTAAACATACTGGCATCAAACATTAATGTGGAATAAATAGTGATGTGTTATAAAACAATGTAGTACAAATATGATCTCAGGTGATGCTAATGAACAAAGTCCAGAAGAATGGAAGTAAAACTTCCTCATTCTTCTGCCCTTTTCATGGCAAACATTGTTTAGAATTCTGGTTGATGACATTTCAAAAGAAAAATGTAAAGTACAGTACATTCACAAAACGAACAAGGAATCAGATTGAGAGAAAAATAACCATCACATTTAGGATATTTAAGAGAGATGAGATTTATCACAATTAACTTCAGAAAATAGAATATGCACCAATGGGCAGAATACATAGGCAGCAAGAATAAAGCCAAGCACTTAAATTTTTCATTACATAAGAGCTTATGCATTGTTAAGGGTGGTGAATATAACGGTACAAATAAAATTCTATACTCTGTGTCTGTGTCTGAGGCCACACTCAGGAAGAAATGAACAATTTATTGTCCTTGGAGTAGTGTAAGTGCTCTCATAGCTGTTATAGAGTGATGGGAACACACAGTGGAGGGGGCATGTAACTGACTAGGATGGGGGCAGGGAGAGCAGGAGTTAGGAACAAGTTTCCAGAGAGGAGATGAAACTATGCTGGAACTTGAACATAGCCTGCTCAGTAGATGGAGAAATAGGGAGGCAAATGTCAAGCGCCCAGGGGGAAATGAGCACAAGAAAAAGAAAATATATGCAAGACATGTACTAAAAGATCTGAGTACTTTGCTATGACTATAATATGAGGTCCATTTGGATAAAGGGTGAGATAGAAGTCTCTACTGAAAGTCAGTGACTTGATTCATAATTAAAAATTCATTTGAATTTTTAACTTGAGGCAATGGTAATTTTCATTTAGCAAAGGACATTGTGATGGAGAAGGAATGGTAGATGAGAAATATTACAAGTACAGAAATTTGTTGCAATGTGGAATTATCTCAGCAGTACTATGTATATATATATATATATATATGATAGGAATGGCTGTGATACAGTCTTCACAGAGCTGCCCTTCACATCTCAGCTCATGCTTCTCATTATCAAGAGCCCTCTGTGAACATCCAATCTAACTGGTCAGTCACCAGGATATACCTTGGTCTTAATTCTCTGCATAGAAGCAATTATTTAATTATTGAATGGACATTTAATTTTTGCTTTGCCTAAGTCCCACACGGGAAGAAGTGAGGTTTTTCCATTGTTGAATCCAGGACCTACAACAGTAACTGCAAAATACTCTGAAAATACTCTGTGTTCAATAAATATCTGTTGAATGAATGAGTGAAAAAAGTAAGTCAGTGGCAAAAGAATAGGAAAAAATAGACAGGTATGAGAGGACCTTTATTTGGTAGTATTTGACAACTATAAAATGAAGGGATGAGAGAGAGTTGTCCTGGATTTTTTTTTCCATTTGATGCCTTCCAACTGATATATTTTGGACAAATCAGCTGGGGTAGTGAACACAGAATAGGATTTGGTTTCAGGATTAGTGTAATTTCCAAACTTTTTGAATTTTAGAATTGCAGGTAAGAAATTTATCTCTATGACTTGCTAGAGCTCATTAAGAGTAACATAAAGATTTATATTTATATCTGAGAGCATCTTTCTGATGACTTCATCTTTCTTATTTTCAGGTCATGAACCTCAGTTGTTCCCTGTGGCAGGACAACAGCATGTCTGTGAAACGCTTTGCATTTGCCAGATTCTCTGAGGTCACTGAACAGTGTTTCCTTTTATTTACCCTCATCCTACTCATGTTCTTAGCATCACTGACAGGCAATGCTCTCATAGCCCTTGCCATCTGGACCAACCCGGTCCTCCATACCCCCATGTACTTCTTCCTGGCCAACTTGTCTCTCTTGGAGATTGGCTACACTTGCTCTGTCGTACCCAAGATGCTGCAGAGCCTTGTGAGTGAGGCCCGAGGAATCTCTCGGGAGGGTTGTGCTACACAGATGTTCTTCTTCGCATTATTTGGTATCAGTGAGTGCTGTCTTTTGGCAGCCATGGCTTTTGACCGCTATATGGCCATATGCTCCCCACTTCACTATGCAACACGTATGAGTCGTGGACTGTGTGTCCATTTGGCAATGGTTTCTTGGGGAGTGGGATGCATGGCAGGCTTAGGCCAGACCAACTACATTTTCTCCTTGGATTTCTGTGGCCCCTGTGAAATCAACCACTTCTTCTGTGACCTCCACCCTATCCTGGCACTTGCTTGTGGCGATACATCCCACAATGAGGCTGCGGTCTTTGTCGTGGCCATCCTTTGCATTTCCAGCCCATTTTTATTAATCATTGCTTCTTATGGCAGAATTCTAACTGCTGTGCTGATCTTGCCCTCCCCTGAAGGCCGCCGAAAAGCTCTTTCCACCTGTTCTTCCCACCTACTTGTAGTAACACTCTTCTATGGCTCAGCATCTGTCACCTACTTGAGGCCCAAGGCTAGCCATTCACAAGGAATGGATAAATTCCTAAGCCTATTCTATACAGTGGTGACATCCATGCTCAACCCTATCATCTATAGTTTAAGGAACAAGGAAGTCAAGGCAGCTCTTCAGAGAACTCTGGGCAAAAAAAACTTTTGACTCATAAGTATTTCAGAGAACCAGACAAATCTGCTCTTTCAAAAAGATGCACACACAACTTAAGAGAAAGGATGGAAGGAAGGAAGGAAGGAAGGAAGGAAGGAAGGAAGGAAGGAAAGAAAGAAAGAAAGAAAGAAAGAAAGAAAGAAAGAAAGAAAGAAAGAAAGAAAGAAAGAAAGAAAGAAAGAAAGAAAGAAAGAAAGAAAGAAAGAAAGAAAGAGAGAAGGAAAGAGAGAAAGGAAGAAAGAAAGGAAGAAAGAAAGGAAGAAAGAAAGGAAGAAAGAAAGGAAGAAAGAAAGGAAGAAAAGAAAGGAAAGACTGTGTATTCATCAACCTGTTTTATAAGGACCTTCTTAATAACAGTGACTGTAATTTTGGAGACACCTTTGTACTCACTGTTCTCATTGCCAAATTCTGGAAGGAAGTTGGCTAACAAATAGCTTAATAGGTGAGTCCAAAACTAGACAGGTTTTCTAAAATATTTCAGTTTAGGCTGAAGTATAGGCTTATAGAGTATAGAGTACAAACTGCCAGATTATATCTCAGAAGCCTGGCTAATTCTCACTCTATTTGGCATTTTCTGGCCCTTGAGGGGTTCATCTGACATCTGCTCTGGCCACTGGGTGTAGTGCTCCCACATATGTCTGTTCCACATGACTCTGAATTCCCTAATAACTCTTTGATGTGCATTACTTACTTCCATAAAAATGTTTTAAAATTCTTCAAACTTAACTATAATATAGACATAGTTAAATAATTATTTTTGTGAGCTGTGCATACTCTGAAAATACAAAACATCAAAAAAAGCAAACTCTTAAGATTCAGAGGTATTTGTTACAGAATACTAAAAGAAAATTATGGAAAATTTTTACCAGGAGCCCCCATGGTGAAATTGTTTTTGAAAAGAAAGAGATATCATATTTAAATTCAAGGATAGAAGAAGAAAACTGAACTGAAGAATTATTATAGTTTTAGAGATTTTTATGTAATTTACAAAATTTACATATGTGCAAATAAATCCTGACTCAATATATTTGGAAATCATTGAAAATCTTGTTTTTAAGAGAAATTAACATGGTTACAGCACAATCAAATAGCTCAATGGGGTCCGTATAGGCATTGCCTTGGATTAGAACATCTAGTTCTCAGGGATGTGCTGTGATCTATGAGGGACTAATAATGATTTATATAGTAGTGATAATACGACAAGGAGGGGAGAACTGTGACTGCTACTATGACAACAGACAGTATAGAATAAATAAGTTCTGGTGATCTAACCTATAGCATGGTGACCGTAGTAAATAATACAGTATTGTATACTTGAAATTTGCTTAAGAGAGTAGATCTTAAGTGTTCTTATCACACAAATACACAAATGATAACGATGGAGATGATGGATGTGTTACTTAACTTGATTGTGGTAATCACTTCCCAATGGATACATATATCAAATCATCACATTATACATCTTAACTCTTAACTCTTGACAATTTTATTTGTCAATTTTATCTCAATAAAGCTGGAAAAGAAAAAGAAGAAGGTGATAATTCTATGATCAGGGGACAGTAGTGATGTTCACTAATGAGCAAGATGTGTGTTTTGCCAGGTATCATCATTTTACCAAAACCTATCTAATTCATTGTGGACCAAAACATAATACATTGTGGTTTTTATTTTCATTCTGTTTTTATGTATGTGTAGTCATTAACAATGGAAATAATCTGAAAATGCAGAAATAACTACTTAACAATTACACTACAGGAATAGGCAAGAATTATCTGTAAGCATTAGAGATTATTATGTATAAGTATGTTTATTAATCTAGAAAAAAATGAATGATTTATTAAGCATTGAAGTGAGTTGAAAAATTTGCAGAGCAGGACTGTTTTTGTTCAGTTTTATAAGTTTGAAACAAATAAAAAAACTGGACAACTACATATAAAAAGGAAATTAGAACATGTCCTGACATCACATGAAAAATAAACTCAAAATAGATTAAAGACCTAAATGTAAGACTGGAAACCATAAAACTCCTAGAACAGAACACGGGCAGAACATTCTTTGACATAAATAATAGCAATATATTTTTGGTTCTATTTCCTAACGCAAAAGAAATAAAAGCAAAAACAAACAAATGGAACCGAATTAAACTTAAAAGCTTTTGAACAGCAAAGAAAACCATCAACAAAATGAAAAGGCAAACTACTGAATGTGAGAAATATTTGAAAATGATATGACTGATAAGGGGTTAATATCCAAAATATATAAACACCTCATACAACTCAATATAAAAAAAAAACAGATTTTAAAGTGGGCAGAAGAACTGAATAGACATTTTTCCAAAGAAGATATATAGATGGCTAATATGCACATGAAAAGATGGTCAACACTGCTAATTATCAGAGAAATGCAAATCAAAATCACAGTTAGATATCACCTCACACCTGTCAGAATGGCTATCATCAAAAAATTTACAAACAACAAATGTTGGTAAGGATGTGGAGAAAAGGGAATCCTGTACACTCTTGGTGGGAATGTAAATTGGTGCAACCACCATGGAAAACTATCTGGAGTTTCCTAAAAAAAACTAAAAATAGAATTACCATATGATCCAGTAATTCCACTCTGAGGAATGTATGTATGTATGTATCTGAGGAAAACAGAAATTTGAAAAGATACATGTACCAACATTCATAGCAGGATTGTTTACAATAGCCAACATATGGAAGGAACCTAAGTGTTCACCAACAGATGGATGGATAAATGAGATGGGATTCTATAAAAATATAGATAGATAGTATTATTCTTAGTGAAATGTCAGATAAAGACAAATACTCTGTTATCACTTACATGTGGAATTTAAAAGATAAAACAAACAAATGTATATAACAAAACAGAAACAGACCCACATATATAAAAAACAAACTAGTGTTCCCAGTGGAGAGAGGAAAGTAGGGAGGAGCAGGATAGGGACATAGGATTAAGACAGAAAAACTACTATGTATAAAGTTGATATGCTAAATAAGGATATATTGTACAGCACAATGAAATATAGCCACTATTTTCTAATAATGTTAAATGGAGTATAACTATAAAAATATTGAATCATTTTGTTGTACAGCTGAAACTAATATAAAATTGTAAATCAACTATAGTTCAATAAATAAAGTATATCTTTTGTGATAACAAAAAAGGAAATCAAAGATCAAAAATTATATTATCATCTCAATAGATGCAGAAAAAGCTTTTGACAAAATATAATACCCATTTATGATTTTAAAAAAAACTCAATAAAGTGGATATAGAGGGAACATACCTCAACCCATAAGGCCACATGTGACAGTCTCACAGCTAACTTCATATACTCAGTGATGAAAAGCTGAAAACTTTTCCTCTAAGATCAGGAACAAGACACAGTTGCCCACTCTCATCACTTCTATTCAATATAGTCTTGGAATACCCAGCAAAAGCCATCAGAAAAGAAAAAGAAATAAAAGGAATCTGAATTGGAAAAGAAGATGTACGACTATCACTGTTTGTAGATGACATGATACTATATGTGGAAAATCCTAAAGACTCCATCAATGTGCTACTAGAACCCATTGATGAATTCAATAAAATTGCAAGATACAAAATTCATACACAGAAATATATTGTGTTTCTATACACTAACAACAAACTATGAGAAAGAGAAATTTTAAAAATTCTCATTCACAATCGCATCAAAAATATTAAGAGGTAAAAACTACTAGGTATAAAATAAGTAAGATACAAGGATGTAATGCACAGCACAGGGAATATAGTAAATATTTTATAATAACTTTAAATAAAGTTTAATCTATAAAATATTCAATAACTGTGTTGTACACCTGGAACTATTGTAACTGCAAATCAACTATACTTCAACAACAACAAAAAATAAACATTTGTGGAGTATTCAGAGAAAGCTGCCCATAATTATCCCATTGTATCTTCCCAGATGTCTGAAATCTCAGTATTATTTGTTCCTTTAGAATATAATATTTGCAGTCATTTACTATATTTGCACCTTAAAAGTCAGTATTCATTAGGCTTATTATTTCCACCTAATTATGGTATAAATATAATAGCAGCTACCACATATAAATGATAACTTAGTTATTGACTTAGTTTAAACATTAAAATAAAAAATATGTTGTGTAGTCGAACTGTAATAATTCTACCTAATAAAACAAAAAAAGGAGAGAAAAAAACAAGTGGAAGTTTTACAAATCATGATTTATTTGTACAAGTTTGTGCAAATAAATTTGAAAATCCAGCCAACTAAGAAATGATTAAGCAGATTTTGGCAAAATTAAAAAAAATATATGTTGCCTTCTTTACTGAATATACTTTCTCCTAAGAAGGTAACTCTTTATTATGTAATATCATCATAAGTACAATAAACATATGGTGTATAATTTTAGATAAAATTTATTAAAATATTAATACTATATCTATATATTTCTTAGCAAACATATTGAGAGATATTTCTGAAATGAATGTCTTAAAATACCTCTGTGTGACAAGCTTGCCCATGTATTGGCACATTTGATGTACATGGTCCTACTTGATGAAGAACTATTGTTCAGCCTTGAGACACATCAGAAAACTTAAGCTTATAAAAGTCACAAACTTGACTCCACTACTGACCTCCTGTATCAGAATTATGAGAATCCATGTCCAGAAAACAATTTTTTTAACTTCCTCAGTTAATTTTGAGGTAAAACCAGAATTAGTGAAGGCCATCATAGGGAAAATTTTTTAAACGTATCTATTAGTCACAGAAGTCAGACAAGATCTGACAAAAGGGAAAAGGTATAGTCCAAAACAAGAATCACAGATAACTTGCCAAAGGTGTGAAGAATTTCAGATGTTTTAATCTTAAGAGAAAGAGATATAAACCCATAAGTAGCATTTCCTGAAACATTATGCTATACATCAGAAATTGACACAACATTGTACAATGACTCTACTTCAATTAAAAAAAAATACATATAAATGGATTAAAAACACCAAATGAAAAGCAAAGATTGAAAAATCAGTTTCTGGTCTAACACATAAGGAGTTTGGAAGTGTTCATTTCCATCTTCAAAAGAAAAACTGAACAGATTGAAAATCAACTCTTCTCAGGTCAGTCAGAGAGTTGAACTCACAGTGAAAACCTCTGTCCCCAAAATGAATGCAGGTGAATACAGAGAATCACAATTTACTGTAGCAGACGCTCAGGAGCAGAAACCCATCATGGAGTTAGTACCACACTCCTTTTTCCATTATTTATGCCAAACTTTCAAAAAAATTATGTCATATCAAAAGGCAAAAATACAGTCTGAAAAGACAAATCATTAGAGTGAGACAAAGACATAGGAGTGATTTTGAAGTTCTCTGAACAGGAATTTTAAATAATTATGATTAACATACTAAGGGCAGTAAAAATGAATAACATGGCAAGCTGAGTAATGTAAGCAGAGAAATTAGAGGCACAAAGGAGAATCTAAAGAAAATGCTAGAAATCAAAAACACTTTAAAAGAAACAAAGGATAATTTGAAAGGCCATCATTAGACTTTACATGGCAGAGGAATGAGTCAATGAACTTGCAAATATGTCAACAGAAATGTCCTAAGTGAAAAGCAAAAAAAAAAAAGTACAAAAGAACCAGAGAAGAAATCCAAAAAAGTTGAGAAATGTACAAAATTTAACAAAAGGTATACCATACATATGATGGGAATAGCAGCAGGAAAAGAAAAAGCAAAAAGAATAGAAGAAATACTTGAAGTAATAATAACTGAGAAGTTTCTGTAATTAATGACAAACTTGAAATGATAGACCCAGAAATACCAATCAGGATAAAAACCAAAAAGCCTACACCTAGATATATCATATTAAACAGCAGAAAAACAAGAACAAGAGAAAATTCTTGCAAGAAGTTAGAGGTAAAATATATATACATATATTACTGCTAGAAAGCAAAGGTAAGAATTACATCCAACTTTTACTCAAAAAATATGCAAGCAAGCAGAGAATGGAGTTTAATGTGTTAAAAGAAAAAACACACAAACCTAGGAATTAGTATTTTTTTAATATGTTAAAAGGTAGGAAATCAGCAAAGACATAGTTAACTGAATACTGTTATCAATCAACTGGATATAACTGACATAAAATACTTCAACAACAGTAGAAACATATTCTCAAAAGTTCACATGGTACATTCACCATGACAGATTACATTCAGGACAATAAAACTTATTTAAAAGAATAGAAATAACGCAAAATATGCTCTCAGACAACAACAATGAAATTAAACTATAAATCAGTAATAGAAAGATTTGTGAAAATCCCCAAATACTTGTAGATTAATTGATATACTCCTAAGTTACACATGGGTCAAAGAAGAAGTATCAAGAAATTTATTAATATTTTAAACTAAATTAAAATTGAAAACAACTTTTCTAAGTTTTGGGGGAGCAGAGAAGCAGTGCTTAGACTTTGCATATACAAGAATATATGTATGAGTCAAAAAGAAAGATCTGAAATTGATAATAAAAGTTTACACCTTAGGACACCAGAGGAAGAAGAAAAACAAATTAAATCTAAAGTATGCAGAAATAGAAATAATAAAAATCAGAACAGAAATTAATGAAATTGGAAACATGATATCCACAGAGAAAATTAAAATCAGAGGCTAGTTCTTTGAAAACATAGTTAAAATTGATAAACTTCTGGACAGTAATTAAGGAAAAAAAGAACAGACATAAATTACTAATATAAAAAATGATGGAGTGTCATTAGTACTGACCTCATGAACACCAACACCAAAAGGATAGAGAAATATTATGAGCAACTCTATACCCACAAATTTGATAATCTGGATGAAATTGACCAATTCCTTCAAAAATACAATCCACCTAAACTGACACAGAAGAAAAAAATAAACTGAATAGGTTTATATCTATTTTTAAAACTGAATCAGTACATAACTTTCCAAAACAGGTGAATTCAATGGTGAACTATATTAAACATTTAAGGAAGAAATTATACCAATTTTCTACAATTTCTTTCAAAAATAGAGAGCAGTTACTCATTCTCTGAGACCAGTATTACTCCTATACTGTTCTCCATACTCTTTTCCATGATTGCACCGAACTACATTCCCACCAACAGTGTAGGTGCATTCCCTCTTCTCTACAACCCTCTCCAGCATTTATTGTTTGTGGACTTTTTCATGATGGCCATTCTGACTGGTGTGAGATAATATCTCACTGAGTTTTGATTTGCATTTCTCTAATGGTTAGCAATATTGAGCATTTTTTCATGTGCCTATTGGCCATTTGTATGTCTTCATTAAAGAGATAGAACAAATAATTTTAAATCTTTGTATGGAACTACAAAAGATCCTAAATAGCCAAAGCAATCTTAAGAAAGAAGAAAAAAGCCAGAGGCATCATGCTCCTTGATTTCAAACTATACTACTAAGCTATAGTGTCTGGCATAAAAACAGACATACAAATGAATGTAAAAATAGAGGCCAGAAACAAACCCACGTACATAGGTCAGCTAATTTATGGCACAGGAGACAAGACTAATGGAGAAAGGATAGTCTCTTCAACAAATAATGTTGTAAAAATTGGAAAGCTACATGCAAAAGAATGAAAACTGGATTATACATTCAAATGTAAGGCCAAAATGCATAAAACTCCAAGAAGAAAACATAGGCAGTAAGCTCCTTGACATTGCTCTTGGAGATAATTTTTTGGATATGACTCCAAAGGCAACGGCAACAACAGCAAAAATAAACCAATGAGGCTACATCAAACTAATGAGCTTCTGCACAGTGAAGGAAACTACAAACAAAATTAAAAGGCAACTTACAAAATGGAAGAAGATATTTAAAAATCATATATCAAATCAGGGGTTAATATTCAAAATACCCAAAAAAATCCATACAACTTAATAATAAAAAAAAACAACTGAAAAATGGGTAGAAGTTCTAAATAGACATTTTTCCAAAGACATACAATTTGCCAACAGACACATGAAAAGATGTTCAACATCACTAATGATTATAGAAATGCAAATCAAAATTACAAAATATCACCTCACATCTGTCTGAGTGGCTATTATAAAAAGAACAAAGAATAACAAGTGTTGGCAAGAATATGGAGAAAATGGAACTTAGTGCATTATTCATGGGAATCAAAACTGGTGCAGCCACTATGGAAAATCGTGCAGAGATTCCTCAAAAAATTAAAAAATAAAAATGGGAGTTCAAAATTTGTAGATACTGACAGGCATATGCAGAATAGATAAACAAGATTTTACTGTATAGCACAGGGAAATATATACAAGATCTTGCGGTAGCTCACAGCGAAAAAAAAATGTGACAACAAATATATGCATGTTCATGTATAACTGAAGAATTGTGCTCTACACTGGAATTTGACACAACATTGTAAAATAACTATAATTCAATAAAAAAAAGTTAAGAAAAAAATTAAATATAGAACCCTTATATGATCCAGCAATTTCACTTCTTGGTCTTTACCCAGATAACATGAAAACACTAATTCAAAAATATGTATGACCCATATTTTCATCACAACATTGTCTATAATAGCCAAGATATGGAAACAACCTAAGTGTCCATCAACGGATGAATGGCTAAAGATGTGGTATTATATATACAATGTAATTCTACTCAGCCATAGAAAAAAAAAAAAGAATAAAATCTTCCCATTTGCAACAACATGAACGGACCTGGAGGGTATTATGCTAAGGAAATAAGTCACACAGAGAAAGACACATATCATGCACTTTCACTTATACGTGGAATCAAAAAAAAAGCAAATGAAAAAGCAAAACTAATAGATATAGAGGACAGATTGGTTTACCAGAGGGGAGAAGGGGTGAATGGTGGGAAAGTAGGTGAAGAGGATCAAGAAGTACAAACTTCCAGATATAAAATAAATTATTAATGGGGATGTAATGTACAGCATGGTGACTATAGCCAACAATATTGTATTGCAAATTTGAGAGTTGCTAAGAAAGTAAGTCTTAAAAGTTCTAATCACAAAGAGAAAAGAAATCTGTAATTTTGTATAATGAGTTATGATAAATAGATTTACTGTGATCACTGCAATGTTTACAAACGGCAAATCATTATGTTGTAAACCTAAAAATAATGTAATGTTGTATGTTGACTATGCTTCAATTTTTAAAAATCATGACAAAAGAAACAGAGAAAAGGAAAATAAATGAATAAAATAATAAAATAATTTTAGTTTTCAGTGTGTTGGGAAATGAGTTTATTTTAAAACATGTCTAACAATAGAGGAGATTTTCTACCAATCTTAATTCATTCAGTAGGTAACTAATTGCACATAAACATTTCCATGGAGAACTCAGTCCCCAGTGAATGTTCTCTGCTAATTCATCTGGGACAAGCATAAGTGCACTGTTTGAAAACAATACCCAGGGGTCTCAGGAATAAAATACAAATAGTGCAACCACAAAGCATTCTTGATACTATCTACTATTGTCTTCTTAATCTGGGCTTTTTTCTGCTTGGCAGCATTATATCAAATGAAAAACTCACACTTCTAAAGCTAATTCTTGAATACTCATCTGCTTACTACAGTTTCTCTGTCCTCTGAAAATTCGAAAAACTTGAATATGTTCCTTCACAATTCCTTTTTCTTAAATGACATCAAAATAAGGTAAGTAAAAAGACAGTTGTTTTAAAGACTATCCATTCTTAGAGAAGGTTGGAATATGTGTACATCATAGTACCAAATATAAATAGGAAAAGCAGAGAACATTTCTTTTCAGGAGCCTTCCCTAAACTTTGGAAATAATTAGTTTAGTGGCTTTAGAGAGCAACTAAATTTCTCCTTGTAATTAATCTTTCTCAGTCTCTCATTTAAACCAAACTTAAAAGCAAATAAATTTTAATAAACACCATATCCAACAAGTATTAAATACTACCTGAGTGAAATGTGTAGCCTTCATTCAATCATGTAAATTTTTTCAGTACATAGTCAAAATTTGATGGATTGACTTGTCCACATTTCATTCAAATGTTTTGAGGTCAGATAAAGAACTTTTCTTTGTTCTATAATCTCTTCCTACACATAACTTAAAAATCACTGTAAATATAGATAAGATACTGTGTGATGAAAATGATGTATAAATAAGATACACCAGAATGAAAATGTTAGTGGAAATACAAAGGAGAGGTCAAAAGGAATAGTCTGGCATTTTATTAAACTGCCTTTAAACATTCACAGATAAATAGATCCCTATGTAGTTAAATAGTGACGGAAAATCAGTGGAAGTAGATCAAAAATTGGATTTAAAAATATCATAGAATCCAGAAGTTAAAAGTAATAAAATATCATGAGAATGACACAGAAAAGATTAGCTATCTAGGAAAGAATTATAGCACTTAAATGTATATATTTGGATATCGAAATCTGAATTTAGTCTCACTATCTCACTATCTCATTGAAAGAACTGCTTGCTTTTTAACCTTTAGAACATCACTACCTATTAACAGAAAATAGAGATGAATGATTAATAATATCTAAAAGTATGAACACTAAAATGTCCTTTGTCGTAGAGTTTGGGGATAGTCACTAAATGATTTAATGGGTGGAAAAGTATTACTGTAGTGTTTGGCACACAGGGCTCATTAAGGATTAGCTGGAATTATTTTATTTTCGTATTGCACACATCTGATCTAGGGGTAGCATGGAATCAAAGGGCCATAGTCACATCTTAGCCCTGAGTAGCTCTGTGTGGCAACTCACAGGATGGCTCTGAGGTTTAATGAAACACAATATATGAAAACTATGCTTTGCAACTCTACAAATGTAATCTGTTACCCTCAAACCAGTAATTGGCAGAGAAACTAAGAATTTTGTCCCTGGGATACACTACCCTAACTAAACATCTGAATATCCCTCAGTTACAGATTTCATGAGACACACTTTACTGTAAAAGAAAAAATATTTTTTAATCTCATTACATTATTTTCTCAAAAGACTTCTTTACTCAGTTAGCTGATTTTGTTGTTACAATGTGACACTAAGCTAAATATATATATATATATATGTTAAAGGAGTATATTCTTAGTATGTAAAATAATTTGTGGCTATGAATAGGTCTCTGGTCCTGAATTGGAATAAAGACTTTCCTTCTGATCCAGTTCCCTGGGCATAAGGGTTGTATTTGTAGCTATGTACAATTAAGTACATCATTGATAACTGTCTAAACTCATATAAAAACAGGATAAGCCCACTCAGTAAAGAAAAATTCCTACAAGAAAGATAATTTAAATTTAACATGAAAAATCAACCACCCAATCTGAATGAAGTAGTTATGCAAGAAAATTTACATCCAAAAACAAATCTTTTAAATATAGGAAAACATGTCATAGCTGAACTCTTTCAGTTTATACTTCAGGAAACTGACATGAAAATATTTAAGTTTTTGCTCAATTCTAAATTATTAAGATGGATTTGAATAAAACCAGCCTTCTTATTCCCCCATGGGGATGATATAATTATTCAACTATAATAATATACTTAGATCCGGACGAGGCTATCTTGATTCTCATAGTGCTAGGTTTTCTCTGCCTCCTCTTTCTGCTATGGCTACCTCAACACTTTTACTCTTCTGATTATTCAATAATGCCTTGCAGCAGTGATTCTAAAAAAAACAAAAACAAAAACAAAAAAACCACCATCTGATTCCTAGGCACGATGCCACATCTATTCTATCAGACACTGGCAGATAAGAACCAATAACTCCATTTTAACTGCCTCTTCAGCTGATAGTCATGCAAGTCAAAGTATGAAAAGCATTCTTTGGAGTTTCTGAAACACAGTCACTTCTCCTCACCATATGGTATTTAATCCTCACCATGGCCCAAGGACATAGTTACTGTCATCTTTATTATACCAAGCAGGAAATTCAGTTTCAGAAAGGTTAGGTTACTTGTTTAAGGCAATTGCCTTTATTTTGTAGTGTCATGAAAAGAAACTAACTCACCTGGTGTCACATTCTTTAATTATTCCTGCCCCAAGTTACTGTACCCAGTCTTCTATCCCTGGATGCTTAATTGTGCACAGTGTGTAATTGTTTTATCATTTCTCAAAACTCTTTCTAACTTCCCTGCTATAGGTTAAACAAGTGGAAGACAATGGAATTAATTAACAACAGCTATCCTGAAGAGTTTATTCTACTAGGCTTTGCTGACCGTCCTTGGCTAGAGGTTCCTCTATTCATTATTCTTCTTATAACATACCCCATGGCCATGATGGGGAACATAGCCATCATTCTGGTGTCCAAGTTAGACCCCCGATTGCACAGTCCCATGTATTTCTTCCTCACCAACCTCTCCTTTTTGGACATGTGCTACACCACAAGCATCGTCCCTCAAATGCTATTTAACCTGGGAAGTTCTAAGAAGACAATCAGCTATATGTGGTGTGCAGTTCAGCTCTACTTCTTCCACATAATGGGGGGCACTGAATGTCTGCTTTTGGCTCTGATGTCTTTCGATCGCTACATGGCCATCTGCAAGCCTCTACACTACACCCTCGTCATGAATCAACATGCCTGTATCCTATTAGCGTCCACTGTGTGGCTGAGTGGAATGACCTATGCTGTCTCAGAGGCCACTGTTACATTACAGTTACCACTGTGTGGTCAAAACACACTGGATCACTTGGTATGTGAGATTCCTGTTCTGATAAAGACTGCTTGTGGTAAAAAGGGTGCCAATGAGCTCACACTCTCTGTGGTATGCATTTTTATGTTAGCTGTGCCACTATGCTTAATTCTTGCTTCCTATGCTTGTATTGGATATGCTGTATTTAAGATTAAATCTTCAGAGGGAAGAAAAAAAGCCTTTGGGACATGTTCCTCCCATCTCATTGTTGTTTTCTTATTTTATGGCCCAGCAATTAGCATGTACCTTCAGCCCCCCTCTTCCATCTCAAGGGATCAGCCCAAGTTCATGGCTCTCTTCTATGGAGTGGTGACCCCTACACTCAACCCGTTCATCTATACTCTAAGGAATAAGGATGTAAAGGGGGCACTGGGCAGCCTGGTGAGGAGCATTTTCACTTCCAAGTGATAGTTGGCAGACATCAGATAAATTATTTTACAATTAGAGTAGGTATATGAGGGTTTACCTGACAACTCATTCCTGTCTCATATTCCCCAGATCATGTTAGATGTTCTTGCAAAATATGTTGTTTCTCATATTCTTTGTGGTGTTAGGCAAGGGTGATACTTGGCTAAAACACACCAGTAAGGTCACTCTGTGGAAATATATTAAAAATAGTTATATTCTGGTGGCTACATACTGAAAACATAGTTGTGTTAAGTGGTAAGAAAAAAAATATATATATATATATACATAAATTATAATATAAACTCATTAGTTCAAGCTAATCATCATGGCAACCATTCATCAGTGGACTTCCTATGAGAATATCACCTAAGAAACATTTCATCACTCTCTGCGAGATTGGCCACTTCTAGTGGACAGCTTGGTGCCACTGTGCATTCAGTGTGAGTCACTCTTGCACCTTGGACCAACCATGAGTCTCATGAGTTTATCAACCTCTATATATCTAGATGCTACTGCTTCCTTAAAAACACATTTTTATTGTACAACACAGGAAATATAGCCAATATTTTATAATAATTATAAATGGAGTATAACCTTGAAAACTGTGAATCACTATGTTGTACACCTGTAACTTATATAATATTGTACATCAACTACATCTCAACTTTAAAAATTCAAATAAAACCACATTGTTACTCTTGTTTAACAAACGTGCTGTGTTTTGTATCTTTAACTAAATAATGTGGCATTAAATATTAACATGAATAAAATGTATGGACAAAATGTGTAGTTAAGTTTCTTAATGTTCCTTTTAAATATCATAAGCATGAGACTTCTGAATCCGTGAGAGACTATTAAGGCAGGACCTCCATGTCCAATGGGAGGTAGGATATCTGGAAGGAGGCATATTTTAAAAAACAGAAGAATCACAGAGGCATGGTTTAGTTGACTAGGCTCAGGACTTCAGCAGGAAGGCTGCCCATGAACCTCTGGGAGAACTTCACCCCCAAATCTCCACCAGGTCTCTGGGCACCCCCAATGCCCCAAATGCTAAACCCACACCTCCCCCAGTGGCTCAGCTGGCTCCTTCTATACTACTAAATATGGCAGTGAGAGCATATCTGATAAAGAAGGTGCCATCAGAGAAAAACAGACAAGGATCTACGGACAAGGGAGAAACCTCAAAATTGAGCTATAGTGCCCCCTTCTGTTAAACAAAAGAGAGGTTTCTAGCAGCCAGTCTGGGGAATTGGAAGAACCAGAGAAAGAACAGAAGCTTAAGAATTCAGCCCCAAGACGGAGAAGGGTGGTGCAGGTGTATCCATACAAAGGCTAAGAAAACCCCAGACAGAACTCACAAACAGTACACCTCATCAAAAGCCAACTAGTAAAGATCTGAGAAATTGTCTGTTACTTCAAAAGCAAAAGTAGCAATGCAAAACTGCAAGAAACATGAAGAATGAAGAAAACATGTCATCACCAAAAAACAGGAATAATCCTCCAACAACCTAGCTCAAAGGCAAGGAATTTAGCAATCTCGCTGATAAAGAATTCAAAACTATCTTGACACAACTCAGTGAGCTACAAGAAAACAAAAAGACAGTTCAACAAAATCAGAAGGAAAAAAATACATGAACAAAATTTCCCAAGCCTCAGAGAAGAAATATGTTAACCCCTTTGAAATGGAACAACTCAAGGATGCCCTCCAGCTGGGAGAAACCCTGAAAGCTCTCACGGAATTTGATGGCCTACTGACCTGGCCCTACACCCCTTTCAACCAGGAGACCGGGTGTGTCTAAAAACTTTAAAAACTGACAGCCCACAAGGTTAGCTCACTCCTTAGTGGAATGGACTCTACATGGTGATCCTACCACCCATTCTGCTCTGAAATGAGTGAACACGTTACACTTGAGTGAAGCTGGAGAGACAACCTGGGGCAATGGACTCTTTGACCACTCGAACAACCCTCTCTCTGATCTGAAGCTTCTCTTCCAGAAAACAACAAAAGTGTAACCAGGGATACTCAGGCCACAACAGTGAGCTTCAACTCCAGGGCACACTTTTGCCTCTGGGCAAAAGACCAAGGTGCCTTCATTTTTAGGAAAATTTGACATAGGAACATTATTCTCTTGCTAATATTTAGGTCATGTACCTTAAACTGCCTGGTGTCCTTTGTCTCCAAAAGGGTAGACAAATGGTGGTCACATCAGTTAGGGCTAAGGTCTGGTGACGTTCAAACTTATCTAGAGGTAGCTGGGAGAAGTTCTGGTCCACTACCCGGAGTTATGACAATGCCCAAAATCAGCAGGAAGTAGTTACGGAAGACAGACTTTTGCCCCTCAGTGCCCCTCAGGAATGAGGAGCAGGACAAAAGACAGGAGGGATTTGTCACCGGCAAAGCCCATTAACAATTCCCAGAAAATAAAAATAAAATATGGGTAATAAAGTCTAACCTTTTTTCTTCTTTGTTCTTATCCTAGTGTCACTTGCTCATAGGGTACCACTTGCAGAGACCTCATACCTGGCACTTCAGACCAGAGTTCCTAGGGCAAAACGGCGGCCCCAACATCAGAGCTTGGCAGACAGTGTGCAGAGACACTGCCCTGGGTACTGTGATCTGGACCTGTGAGCAGCACAACTGTGCCCGCCCAGTGAACAAGATTCCCAACAAAGCAGCTCTGCCCATAGCCTGTCTGAGAGATTCTCTAAAAGCAGGACCTCATGCTTCCCCATTCTTTGATCAAAGAATAAAACTTGCCTTTGCTTCTGAACCAATACCAGGCAGGAGGACCCTTGTTGAAGCCCGACTCCAAACGGTTGGTAACAATTAGTGATGTTGACCACTTTTCATATACCTGTTGGTCAATTGTATGTCTTTTTTAGAAAAATATCTCTTCAGACCCCCTGCCTGTTTTTTAAATTGGGTTATCTGGTTTTTTCACTGAAGTTGTATGAGTTCATCATATGTTTTGGATATTAACCCCCTATCAGATATTGGTTTGCAAATATTTTCTTTCACTTTAGAGGTTGCCTTTTCATTTTGAAAAGCATCCTTTGCTGTATGGCTACAAGTTTTGAACCTCACTTTTAAACTGCATTACCTATCTGGCAAAATGCTTCACTCATTCTGATATTTTTAATATGAATTTTAAGGTTTTAGTGATTTGACGTTCTTCAAATAATGTGATTTATATTTTGATTTTTCCTCTATCAAGAATCTTTAGGGGAGGAGGGTATAGCTCAGTGGTAAAGTGAGTGCCTAGTATGCACAAGGTCCTGGGTTCAATCCCCAGTACCTCCATTAAAAAACAAATAATAAAAACCTAATTACCTCCCAATTCCCCTCCAAAAAAATAAAAATAAAAATGTGAAATTTTAGAAAAGAATCTCTAAAGAAGCATAAATCAATTTCTTCAAAGCCTCTTTTGATTGATTATTGTATAGCCCTCATTTTCTTTTTTTTTCATTTTTCATATTCTTTTTCATTAAAGGTTATTATAAGATACTGAATATAGTTCCCTGTGCTATACAGAAGCAATTTGTTTTTTATATACTTTTATATATAGTGGTTAACACTTGCAAATCTCAGATTGCGAAATTTATCTCTTCCCACCCCTTTTCCCGTGGTAACCGTAAGATTGTTTACTATGTCTGTGAGTCTGTTTCTGTTTTGTAGATGAATTCATTAGTGTCCTCTTTCTTCTTTTTTTTTTTTTTCAGATTTCACATATGCATTATATGGTATTTTTCTTTCTCTTTCTGGCTTACTTCACTTAAAATGATGATCTCCAGGCCCATCCATGTTGCTGCAAATGGCATTATTTTATTCTATTTTATCACTGAGTAGTATTCCATTGTATAAATATACCACAATTTCTTTATCCAGTCAGCTGTCAATGGACATTTAGGTTGTTTCCATATCTTGGCTATTGTATATAGTGCTGCTATGAACATTGGGATGCATGTATGTTTTCAAATTAGATTTCCCTTCAGATATATGCCCAGGAGTGGGATTGCTGGATCATATGGTAAGTCTATTTTTAGTTTTTTGAGGAGCCTTCATAATGTTTTCCATAGTGCCTGCACCAATTTACAATCCCACCAATAGTACACAAGGGTTCCCTTTTCTCCACAGGAAAAACGGAACTTTAAAAATCACCATTTGGTGAACCAAAATAGCAATAATTGTTTCTGGGAAGAATTATTAAAGAATGTTTGATAATAAAACTAGTGGGTAATGGCTGCAGGCTCTCAGAGGGCCCAGCCTACCTGAGTGCCAGCCAACTCCAGTAGTCGCAAGTAGCTCAGTGGCTCCAGGAGGCTCCCATGGCTCGAGGAAGCTTCATTAGCTTCAAGATCCTAAAGGGATCCTGTGAATCCAGGCCCCCAACCAAACAGGGCACCAACCAACACCTATGGCATCAAGTTCCTGGCCAGCAATTATAGCCCTGGGCAACTCCCAAGTACCAGGCTCACAGCAGGCCAGCATACCCAGCCTTCTGACATATCCTTGCACTGGCCAGCTCCAAGGGCCCAAGCTAGCTCCTCTGGTCTCAGGCTTCAATGCCCATAAAACATGGCCTAGAGGTTAACTCATGATACTGGAGGGCTCCATTGCTAGATTGACTGCTGTTTAAGGCTTTTGATGCACCCTAGTGCCAGGCCACCCAAATACTCCAGCAGCAGTCCACCATGGACATCACCAGAAACAATATAATACTTTAAAAGTGTTTATTAATTCATAAACTCACGATATACTTTTTTTTTAGGTAGCCTATGTGAATTATGAAATACCAGTAAAAGATACTATATGTATTACAAGACATGGAAACACCCTAAGCATCAATCAAAAGGTGACTAAATGAAGAATATTTTATATATACAGTGAAATATCATTCAGCCTTGAAAAAAAGAAATCTTGCCCTTTGCAAAAATATGGATGGACTTTGAGGGCTATGCTAAGTGAAATAAATCAGAAAGAGAAAGACAAATACTGTATGTTCTCACTTTTATGTGAAATCAAAAAAGCCAAACAGAGAAATAGCAAGTAAAAGGGTGGTTGCTAGGGGCTGGAGTTGGGAGAAACAGAAAATGTTCATTGAAGAGTATACTCTCAGTTTTAAAATGAATAAATTCCTGGGATCTAATTTACACATGGTGACTACACATGGTATTACAACCAACACTGTATTATATACTTAAAATTTGCTGAGTAGATATTAAATATTCTCACTACAAAAAAAATTTGTAAGTGAGGGGATAGATGGGTTAACTGACAATTTTTGTGGAAATCATTTGCAACATATACGTGTATAAATCACTACATCGTACACCTTGAACTTCATATATGGTATGTCAATGATATTTCAAAGCTGGAGAAAAAATTGAAATATAAATAAATAAAACTAGTGGGTGAAAGTTAAAAGAATTCTACCTAATTACAACATTCTCCCCACAAAGTTCTTATGACCTACCAAGGGAAACTATAATTTTATAGCAGAGAAGCCTGGAAGGCACCATGTTATCTAACTGTTCCAAGTTAATATCACCAGTAATATAATAAATAAATACCAGGTTTTTTCTAATAAGATGCACTCAAGAGGAAACAATATCACTTCTGTGGGGTATTACTGTCAAAAATGAATATTCTAATTGTGCATAAAAACTAGGCAGAAACTAAATTGAAAGATATATTGAAACAGTAGCTTGTACTCTTCAAAAATATTAAGCTCATTAAAGGCAAAGAAAAACTGGAAAATGTTTCCAGATTATAGGTCAAGCAGAGATATAACACCTAAATCCAATTTGTGATCCTGGATTAAATAAATACTTCAGGAAATACTCTCAAGAGCACTTAGGAGTGGGTGTGCATTATACTCTATATTTCTGAAAAATATTTAAATGCATATTAATTTTATATTATTATAGACAGAATGACAAAGCAGCCATGGTAAAATATTACATTGTGAAGTCTGGTGAAGGTCTATGGTAAGTCTGTGCTATTTTTCTTTTCTGTTAGATTAATTGTTGCTGAATTGTGATTAGAATATGGTGGATTTGTACTTGACAATTTATTATGCCTGAAATCACTTGACATTGTTCTAGCATGTGAAAACCAGTGACCTTCCAGCCCCACATTTGTAAAACAGATACAATATGTGTAGCTGAGGCCAATAAAAGACCAGAGAATAAGTGTATCTGGGCTGGAAGCCGGAGCTAGTATCTGTGATTATCTGATGACATATTTGTGCCAATCATCCTGCACTGCTGAGATGCACTGAGACGAGATAATTGAGAGTGTTCAGGGAAAATACTGCACAGGAATAGATATGAAATGAAGTGGACAGATACTGGGAGACATCTGACTGGATGGGGAGTAGAAATTTACTGGGATAAAGAAGAAGCTGATGATTCAGGGCATTTAGTCTCCATTCTTAGCTGGGAAAAGACTGACTTCGTTGTTAGTTCTTCACTAAAATTGCCTGTGACCCAAATTCCTGTGTGCTGTGTTGATGTGAACTGACTTAATGTTGTTTGAAGTTTAGGATTGGCAATGGTAGGATCTCAATTTCTAGCTTACCTTGGGTGTTGCTAGCCATAACAAGGGAACTTGAGTAAAAATCTATTGTCATTATCTGATTTATCACATACAAGCTGTTTAAGCTTAGGCAAGTCACGTTTCGTCTTCCCTTCAGTATACTCATCTACAGTGAAAATAAAAACATGCCTATCATCCTGCCTGTGACAAAATCGCATAATGTTCATGTAAGTAGTTTGAAAAGTAAAAAATAATAAATAAATAAATAAATAAATAAATAAATAAATAAATAAATAAATAAATAAATGTATATATGTATGTATGTATCTGTGTTAACCTTTGGGGGAATTTTTGAAACTGATCTTTATTTTAGATTACAAATTAAATAGAACATTATGATGATGTGACCAGGATTCAAAATCATATACACGAAAATTATGCATTCCAAGAAAAATAGTATTCATGTATTAAAAGATATTTACATGTTTTGCAAGCAGGAAAGGAAGAAAAGAGATGAGAAGTTTCAATGTTTTTTTGAAGTTAGATAGTGAGAGATTAGGGTACTACATGAAGTGTCCCAAACAGTAAGATTTCCATAAGTACGAGATGTTTCAAATAATTAAGCTATGTCTTTAAAGTCTTTAAAAGTCTTTTTGCTCAATGATGGTTCACTCTAGGTGGCCCCAATTATTTGCTAAGAGTTCTTTTATATATATGATTCTTGGTTTTGCATTTCTTGAAAAGTAGATTAAGGACAAATGAATATACTCCATATTATATGCCAAGTTGGAGATAAAGAATCACAGACACACAAAGGAGAAGAAGACATCAGAATCAATGTAACTGCAAGCCACACAGGAAACTGAGGGGAAGTTTGAGATGTGTTTTCCATTTAACAATTTATTAAATAAGATTTGAATCAATCATATTTAAATTTTAAAGACCACAAAAACTACCACGACATTTGGGTTACCATACAATACTCAGGTATTGACAAGATTTTACTTTATATTGAATTGTCCTTTAGCCTTATTCCACTTTAGGTCAATATGCCCAGTTTAAAGTGTTACACACATACTACACTTATTTCAAGTGGAGATGGTGGCAACAATATAGATAACCAATCTATTACTTTTATAGAAAATTCATTTATTTGGAAAATATATGTTGATTTTCATAATATACTTTCAAACCAAAAATATTCAAATCATATCAAGCTTAAAAAGGAAAAAACTAACACTTCATACAGCTTTTATCACGAAAGTTTTCCAATATATTTTCATATAATTCTTTCAAATGCCCGTCAGATTTATCAACTCATTTTTCAGACTCTAGTACTAAGTCTGCATCAGACACTCCTTATTGCTTCTTAGGTTAAGCAGGTGCTCCAAGCACTTAACTTCACCTAACAATATCTAGCCTATGATGACTTTATAAGCTGTTGGCACATCTTTACAAGATAATTCTACCTCCTTTACACTTTTCACTACCTTGTAAAAACAAAAGTATGAGATACTTACTTCTGCTGCATCACTTCAGGGTCTTTACTGCTATGATTCATAAAACTTGTTTTCTTACTATTGATAATGGTATAATAAAGAATATAGCTCAAAATTCCTCTCAATATTAACTGGTATTTGAAAAGAATAAAGTGTTGAAGAAAAGATTTAGTTTTTCACAGTCTTAAGTTAGATCAAATACAAAAGACAAATTTTGTGATAAATTCTGCCCAAAAAGCAAGAAATTAAATGACTATCCTAGGGTTTTTAAATTAGGGAATACCATTTTCCATAGGAATTACACCTGAATATTATCAATTTTTATAATTTCTGTGCTTCATTTTCAATTAAGAAAAGGATACTTTTGTGGGGGGGTTGTTTTTTTTTAATTGAGTTATAGTCAGTTTACAATGTTGTGTCAATTTCCAGTGTAGAGCACAATTTTTCAGTCATAAGTGAATATACATATATTCATTTTCACATTCTTTTCCACCATGAGCTACCACAAACTCTGTGATCTCCTAAGAGCACATAATCAATAAGTGCTGATAGAGGGAGTGAATCAAAGAGTGGTTGATGAATGAATGGTGGATGAATGGGTGGTGGATAAACCACTGGTGAAGAGATGCTCCATTATACGGTTAATGTCACAAGTATAGGGGCTCACTCTTGCCCCATTAATCTCTTTACTGCCCCTCTTACATCTCTATTTCTGAGGGTGTAGATTAGAGGGTTGCGGCTAGGTGTGACAACAGTATAAAACAGGGCAATGAACTTGCCTTGATCTTGAGACTTTCCTGATGATGGTAGGAGATAAATGCACATGGCTGGAATGAAAAAGAGGGATACAACCATAAGATGGGCTCCACATGTGCCAAAGACTTTCTGAAGTCCAGTTGTTGACTGCATCCTCAGTACAGCCTGGGCAATGGCACCATAGAAACTAAGAATGAGGATGAGAGGTATGAGAACAAAAATGGAGCTCATGACCATGAGGGTCAGCTCATTGGCACGGGTATCAACGCATGACAGTCGCAGCAGTGCTGGAACTTCACAGAAGAAATGGTCCACTTGGCGATGTCCACACAGGGGTACCCAGAAGGTAAAGATGGAATGAAGTGCTGAGTTGGTAAAGCCACTCACCCAAGAAGCCGCAGCCAACATATGGCAGAAACGAGGGTGCATGAGGACAGTGTAATGCAAGGGTCTACATACAGCTGCATAACGGTCATAGGACATCACCACCAGTAGCACACATTCTGTGGTTCCCAATGCAAGGACAAAATAAAGTTGAACCATGCAACCTTTGTAAGAGATGGTTTTCTCTGAGCCCCAGAGGTTGACAAGCAACTGAGGGATGGAGCTGGTGGTGTAGCAGAGATCCAGAAAGGAGAGGTTTGAGAGGAAGAAATACATGGGTGTGTGGAGATGGAAGTCTAGGTATGACAAGATAATGATGAACAGGTTGCCTACCAGTGTCATCAAGTAGAACATCAGGATAACCACAAAGAGAACTACTTCCAGATGAGGCCAATTAGAAAAACCCAGTAAAACAAAGTAGCCTTCAGAACTTGCATTGATTTTTTCCATCATCATTCATTTCTTGTTACCCGAGTAAAGAATCCATACACTCAAAAATGTAAGGAAATTCTCCAAAAACTATAGGGACACAAGAAAAAGAAACAGAAGCCAGTTTGAAGGTCCTACCACTGTTCAATTCTAGGATAATGTGGGCATTAAGAGAAACTATAATACTGATAAATTAAAAGAAATAACAATCCACAAACTAGTTGATAACTAAAAAAGAATAAATAAATAATGGAGAGGAGAAAGCTATTCCTGTTAACAGGATCCTTCTAATTAATTAAATATAGAAGGAATGGTAAAATTAGAAAAACATTAATGAACACTAAAACTAATGAATGAAAATATGATTAGATATTTACATAATCTAAAATATCTCCCCATAAATTATTTGTTAATTACAAAATGAAAAGTATTAGACTTTACAAGAGAAAAACCTGGTGGACATCCACAGCAAAACAATCAATGCTAACATCACCAACATTGAGACAAACCAAAATCATGTGACTACTCATGATGCTCTAAACAGGAGATGATGTCATTTCAGTCATATTCCTCCCAAAATGCACAGTCTGACTTTTAGTGAAGAAACATGAGACAAGCTCACTTTGAGACAAATTGGGCAAAATAGCTGACAAGCACTCTTCAAAAATATCAAATTCAAAGAAGAATTTGAAATGAAAATAGATGATAGATAACAGATACATATATGATAGATAAATGATATAGATAGATAGATAGATAGATAGATAGATAGATAGATAGATAGATAGATAGAGAAAGAAATAAAAGAGAGGATGGATGATAGAATAAATCTTTTTAGACAGAATATATATTGTTGCCAAACTTGGTTAAAAGGTTACTAGTAGTTCTTTGTACAACTTTTGCAACTTTTCTGTAAATTTGGTATTTTACCAGATTAAAATCTTACAAAATATAAAGGTTTTTTTTTACATTTTTATTTCATCCATATATTTTCCCTGTAATAGAAATGTAACTTCTTAACTGTTGAGTTCTTCTCACTCTTCCAAGGGTGACATCTAGGAAAATAGTAACTTGAAAAATTCCAACATAACTAAAGAAGAAAATTTCCATGAAACAAATCATCTTTTTTTTTTTAACAAATAGTTTGTTTCCTTTTCAGCATTTCCATGCCATTTCCATTTATGTTATTATAGAAAACACAATAATTGTAATCTAAATCATCTCAGAAGTAATAAAATGATATGATGAACAATATCAAATTTATATATGATTTCAAAATGTTTACAGAGGGTGAAAAATATTGAGCTTCAATTAAATATTCTTATAGAAAAACTTTTTCTTCCTATTTAATTGCACTCACAGCTTATTATTTCCAAACTGAAAACTAAATAGAGATACCAAAAAAGAGGCACAGAAACACATGTACATCAACTTATGGACACTCATGTTACAAAGAAAGATGGAAATCTCACTTCACATGAATACATTTGTGAATAGATGGGGAAACAGTGATAGAATGCCACCTAAAGTACATATGAATATGACTGATTTGAAAAGTGAAATTTTAGTAAAAGGAAGGTATAAATTCATTGAGAAAGCAAGAAGCAAAAAAGGGTGTGAGGATGGAGGAAAATAGAGAGTAACCTAACTAAAGGAGCTTAAAGTAGAAAGTGTCATAAACGTACATCACAGGCTGAGAAACCTGAACACAAGGCCTGAAGAAGGTTTTTACACTAATTCTTTTTCTTTAGGACAGTAACTGAGACCATATTTAAATTCTTATCACAATTTATAATGTCTATGTATATTTGTATTTTCAAACTTAAAGAATTCTGAATATTTACTGAAACCATTAAATGACTTTATCATTTAATATACTGTGCCCAAAGAATCTTCTTACTTTTCTATTTTGTTTAAAAAATAAAGTGCATTTCATAAATAGTTACAATTCTTATGTGATTTTTTTTCTCTTGTGGATTTTCAGTCTTTCATAGGAAAGATTAACACCTCCTTTTGTTATGTAGTAATAGACACAAGGCACAGTAACCAACATCTAAGTATCCCTCCATCTCTCTGTGAATGCTTTCCTTCATTCAACATTGCCGCATCAATTCTGCTTCCCTCCTTCCACAGTCAGTTCTTCCTCTCACACTTTCTAATAAGCTATGGCGAAAGAAAGAAATCACAGCAGATTCATCTGTGATTACTTCTTTTGGGAACTCTTAATTGTTCACATTTTAAAAGTGCAACTCTTGAAAAAGATGTTAGCAGTAGACAACTGGTTGAGTTTCAGCAGGAAAATTAGAAACAGTTTAGCCCTACACCTGTAAGACTGATTCAGGCCTTAAAATTCTTAATCAGTAACTAGTTACACTACCCTAGACTACTTTCTACAGCTCAAAAATCAGACAGGAAATCAGACAGTATATTGCCTAAAAGGAATTTTTTTGTAATTAAACCAATGTTTAATATAAAAAATTGGTAAGCTATGTAAGGAGAATAACTATGAAGACATAACTAGAATTCTAGAAGATATCTTGGACCAAGGGACAATATCCAAGCACTTCCACAAGGCAGAAGTTCAGATCTCACCAAAGAAGGTACACTTGAGCCCAGGGGGTGCTGAAGCAGTTCACCACAGCAGAATCAAAAATAGAAATGGTCAAATAGTAAATTATGAAGATTATTTCACTCAGAGGTCACTGCCATTTGAGGGATGATGAGAAAATTTCAAGATTTAAAAAAAAATTCCCGAGAATGGGAGATAGTATATCATGAGAAATATAAGCTCAAATGCTGTCAGGTTTTTCTTCTGATGCAGATATAATTCTCTTCATATACAGTTGCCTGAGTAACTAAGTACATTAATTAAAACAAAGCAGCAGCTGTGAGATATATGTATCTGTTGCATGACCCACCCTTCAGCATCCTTATAAAAATTAGAAAGGGATACAAGATAAGAGACAAAAACAACAGATGTAAGTAGAGAAAAGGTAGGAACTTCATGGTTAAACTTCTTCTTACCAGGGGAGAGGAAAATAAAGATCTCATCAAAGGATGTTTTCATGGGCTATGGAATGAAATATCTTCTTCTCATTTTTTAAACTAGACAGTATGGAGGAAATGGTGGACACGAGTCTCTTTTTCCCATCGACATTTTCTTATATTAGTCCTTCAACACATTTACCTAGTGCTCAAGTAGTACTCAAACAACTCCTTCCCCTTCTGTCCTTCCTGTGTCTGGCTACATTCCCTGTATTTGTCTACCCAACCTGTGCCCTCTTTATGTGTGGATGCATCTACTTGAAATCACCACCATAAATGGCTGCCTATACCATATATTCTAATTTACCACATCAAAATAGGAAAACAGAGTCTGGAAAGTACTATGATTATCATTGCTACACAAGAGAGAGTCTGGAGTCTACCAAAAGACTTGGTTTTAGCTGGAAGGAAGAACTCATTAGAGCACTGAGTGTGTCAGGGGATGGACCCCTTTTCCTAAAGCAAATGGAGCCTTTATGGAAACAGAAGAACACTCTGATTTGTTTTCCTTGACTGGGGCCACTGGGAGGGTAAATCCCAAAGTAGCAATTAATGCCCTTCAAGGAGTTGTCCTAGTTAGAACAGTTTCTGAGGAATACCTTCAACATGACTTCACACTGTTGTACTAGGATAACAATAACTCTATAGACCCACCATCACTGATAACCATGCTCTAAGCTGTGTTTATAGGGAAGGAAATGAGTGGTCCTGAAACTTCTTCCCCAATTCCTCATGATGCTAAGGGCCACATTTTAGAGATAACTTGTCAGAGGTAGTCTCATATGGCGGATATGAGAAGCATGAAACATCTTTTAAAATGGAGTACATAAAAGCGAAACTGTACATTTTTGCCTTAATTTGCATAATGTCTGCCTGATATTACTAAAATCAAGGCCAAGTTTAGCCCTGCAAAAGTATTGAAACTAATCTTTGAAAACCATTCAAACCTTAACTCAAAAGGTAACCACCTAAACTCTGAAAACTTAACAAAACTATTGAATATTTTCAAAACATTTTCATCAATAATTTCCTTTGGTGTCTTGTCAAAAGTTTTGCCGTAATACATTTTTAAAAATGAAATTACCTGTGATGCTGGTCTACACCAAATATGTGACTTACTGATGTTAAAAAAAGTATATCATGCATTTATAAATTAATGAATACTTTAAAATTTTTATTTCTAGTATCTTGGTATGGAAACTGTGTATTATAATACGATTACATTTTTAAAATTCTACTTTTAAGAGAGCAATTGGATATTTCCTTCTATTTAACAGGAGTACCAGAAAATAGTATCTTAGTGGTGTTGATTGTTGTGAGAACTCAATAAGAAAAACATATAAACATTTTCCACAGTGCTTAGTACATAATTATTCAATGCATGTTAGCTACTATTACTATTAGAGTGAATTTTAATTTGAACTGATATTTTAACAAACGATTCTATTTCTTTGTAATTCTTTATTTAGACATTTAAAATATTATACATAGAACACCTATATTCTCACAACTCTGATGTTAAAAAGTGTTAATCTGTGCTATGAGAAAACTAGCATAAGATGAAGCACAAGGAAGGCAGATTTGGGGAGTTAACACCAAGATTTGGGGCCAGGGAGGAAAAGAGTTGAGGGGAAGCTGGGATCACAGGAGATCAGCCCCTCTGAGTTTGCAAGTCCAAAAATATTGGGGATTGAGGGTCAAAGCCTCTGTTTTTAAATTTTCCCCATAGAAATCTCAATCCCCCTGAAACCTCCCCTTGCTCCCTTTCTAGAGAGGATGTGGGGGTACCAAGGATACAGAAAAGTTGACATCCCAGTATATATACTGGAGTCTGGTATATATGCTTTTGGGTATATATTCAAAGGAACTGAAAGCAGAATATCAATGAGATACATGCACCCTTATGTTCATTGCAGCATTGTTAACAATAGTCAAGACATGTAAACACCCTAAGTTGATCAAAAGATGAAGTGATAAAGAAGATTTTATATATTTTAATAATATATGTATATATAAAATGAAATTCAGCCATGAGAAAGAAAGAAATCATGTCTTTTGCAACAACAGGGATGGACCTTGAGAGTACTATGCTAACTTAAATAAGTCAGAAAAAGAAAGGCAAATACTTTATGTTTTCACTTATGTGTGGAATCAAAAAAGCCAAACTCAGAGAAATAACGATGGTTGCCAGGGGCTAGGATTTGGAGAAATGGAAAATATTGGTCAAAGAGTACAAAATCCTCACCTTAAGATGAATAAATTCTGGGGACCTAATTTCCACATGGTGACTATATTGTATTATATACTTGAAAGTTGCTAAGGGAGTAGACGTTAAATATTCTCACTACAAAAAAAATTACACTAAGTAAGGGGTTAGATGGGTAAACTAAGCATTTTTGTGGTAAGCATTTGCAATATATACATGTATAAATCATCACATTGTACATCTTGAACTTACATACGCTGTATGTCAATGATATCTCAATAAAGCTGGAGAAAAAAGAAAAATGTAAATAAATAAAACTAGTGGGTGAAAGTTAAAAGAAAACAGAATTCTACTTAATTTAAATATTCTCCCCACAAGGTACTTATGAACTACTATGTTTACTATAAACATAGTAACTTTATAGTAGAGAAGCCTAGCAGACAGCATGTTAACTAAGTGTTCAGAGTTAATATCACTGTAATAGAATATCACCAATAACAGAATAAATAAAAACCAAGTATCTTCTAATAGAATGCGCTCAGGAAGACACAGTATCACTTCTGTGGTATAACTGTCAAAAATGAATATTCCCATTATGCATAAAGACCAGGCAAACCTTAATTGAAAGATATTATAACTAAAAAATGGCATGTACTCTTCAAAAACGTTAAGCTCACTGAAAACAAAGACAGAGAAATGTTTCCCGATTAAGACACACTAAAAGACATAACACATAAATATAATCTGTGATTGTGAAGTAGATCTTTTCTTTAGGAAATACTCTCAGGAGCACTTAAGGGTGGGTGTGCATTATACTCCGTAAAATTTCAGAAAAATACTTTAAATATGTGTTAATATTATATTGTTATAGACAGAATGACAAACCATCCATAGTAAAATACTAACATTGTGAAATCAGGTGAAGGTCTACAGTATGTCTCTGTGGTATTTTCTTTCTATAAATTTTATTACTTTAATTGTTGAATTACTGTTGGCATATGGTGGACTTGTAATTGAAAATGTATTATGCTTGAAATCACTTGACATTGTCATAGCATATGAGAACCAGTGACCTTCCATCCCCTCATCTGTAAAACAGAGATAACAATATAAGAAGCTGAGGCCAGAAAAAGAGCAGAGAATGAGTGTATCTGGGAAGCCAAAGTCAGTGTCTATTGTTGTATATTTTAGATTCCACATATAAATGATATTATACAGTATTTGTCTTTCTCTGTCCGACTTATTTCACTCAGCATAATGCCAAGTCAAATCACATTGCTGCAAAAGGCAAAGATTCATTCTTTCTTATGGCTGAGTAGTATTCCATTGTGTGTGTGTGTATACACATCACATCTTCTTTCTCCATTCATCTGCTGTTGGGCAGCTTAGGCTACTTCCATATCTTGGCAATTATAAATAATGCTGCTCTGAACATTGAGGTACATG
Organism: Camelus ferus; assembly: GCF_009834535.1. Taxonomy (NCBI): domain Eukaryota; kingdom Metazoa; phylum Chordata; class Mammalia; order Artiodactyla; family Camelidae; genus Camelus; species Camelus ferus. Next base: position 19,329,020 of record NC_045715.1, on the reverse strand, counting down.
TATCTTTTTAATTTAGTATTTTTGTTTTTTTCAGATCTAAACCCAGGAATGGAATTGCTGGGTCATATGGCAGTTCTAGTTTTAATTTTTTCAGAAACATCCATCCTGTTTTCCACAGTGGCTGCACCAGTTTAAATCATTCCCACCAACAATGTATCAGGGTTCTCTTTTCTCCACATCCTCACCAATATTTGCTATTTGTGTTCTTTTTGATGATAGCCATTCTGACAGGTGTGAGATGATACCTCATTGTGGTTTGTGATAAAATTGCATAAAGTTCACGAAACTGGTTTGAAAAGTACAACACAATAAATACAATAATTTCTGTGTTAATCCTTGGGGGAATTCTACCAACTGACCCTTGTTTTAGATTACAAATTAAATAGAACATCCTGGTAATGTGGATAGGATTCAATATCATATGTGTTATAATTATAGCATTCTAAGAAAAGTAGTTTATATACATAAAAAGATACTTTTATGTTTTTCAAGTTGAAAAGGAAAAGAGGTGAGAAATTTTTAAAGTTAGATAGTGAGAGACTAGGGTTCTACATGAGATGTCCCAAACAGTAAAATTTTCGGAAGTGCAAGATGGTTCGAAGAACTAAGCTATGTTTTTGTTCTTGAAAGTTATTTTAGCTCCATGATGCTTCACTCTATGTAGCCCCAATTATTTACTGAAAGTTCTTTTATATACATGATTCTTGGTTTCTTGGACAGTAGGTTAATGACAAATGAATATTATTGTTTATGTCAAGTTGTACATAAAGAAAGAATCACAGACACACAAAGGAGAAGATGAAGATACCATAATCAATGTAATTGCAAGCCACACAGGAAACTGAGGGGAAGTTTTAGGAAGTGTTTTCCATTTTAACACTTTAGGAAATAGCATTGAATCAATCATGTCTAAACTTTAAAGGCCCCAAAAACTACAACTGACATTTGAGTTACCATACAAAACTCAGGCTTTTGCCAAGATTTTACTTTATATTAAATTATCCTTGAGCCTTACTCTACTTTAGCCCAATATGGTGTCAGTTTAAAGTGTTAATACATAATACACTTATTTCAGTTGGAGATGGTAGCAATAATATAGGCAACAAAACTATTATTTTATTTAAAACACATGTCTTTATTTGGAAAATATATAAGTTGATTTTCATAATGTACATACCAACCACAAATATTCAAATCAAATCAAGCTTAAAAAGAAAAAAATCTAACATTTTGCATACAGATTTTAAAACAAAATTTTCCCAATACATTTTCATGTAATTCTTTCAACTACCCATCAGATTTATCAAGTCATTTTGCAAAGCCTAGTACTCACTCGCCTCAGATATTCTGTACTGCTTCTTGGGTTATACAGGTGTTCCAAGTCCTCACTTCACATAACAATACCTAGCGTATAATGATTGTTACTTTAAAGCTGTATAGCACAGCTTTACAAGATATTTCCACCTCCTTTACACTTCTCACTGCCTTGAAAAATAAGAAATATGAAATGCTTACATTTGCTGCATTATTTCAGAGGCCTTGTTGCTATGATTCATAAAACTTGTTCTCTCAATGTTAATAATGGTATAATAAAGAATATAGATCAAAATTCCTCTCAAACATAACTACTTTCAAAAGAGAATAACAGTGTTGGAGAAAGGACTTAAGGTATTTCCCTATGTCTTTAATTAAGCCAAAGAAGACAAATTTAATGATGAATTTGGCCTAGAAGGCGAGAAATTAAAAGATATATTCTAGGTTTCTTAAAATTAAGAATATCATCTCTCCATAGGAATTATAACCTGCTCTTTTAGCCATTCTTAAAACAATTTCATGTCTCATTTTCAATTAAGAAAAGGATACTCTTTTAATTCAGTTTATGCACTGAAAAAATTTAACATTGATGTTTGCTCTTGATTTCACATAGCTGTTGTCTCCACTAGTGAGTGATTGGTATTCAGGCAGACTGTTTAATTCACATTTGCTACCACGAACTCTGTGACCTTCTGAGAGCACAAGATCAATAAGTGCTGATAGAGGGAGTGAATCAAAGAGTGGTTGATGAATGAATGGTGGAGGAACCATTGATGAAGAGAGTCTCCATTATATGGTTAATGTCTCAAGTATACAGGCTCACTCTCACCCCACTAGTCTCTTTACTGCCCCTCTTACATCTCTATTTCTGAGGGTGTAGATTAGAGGGTTGAGGCTAGGTGTGACAACAGTATAAAACAGGGCAATGAACTTGCCTTGATCTTGAGACTTTCCTGATGATGGTAGGAGATAAATGCACATGGCTGGAATGAAAAAGAGGGATACAACCATAAGATGGGCTCCACATGTGCCAAAGACTTTCTGAAGTCCAGTTGTTGACTGAATCCTCAGTACAGCCCGGGCAATGGCACCATAGGAGCTGAGAATGAGGATGAGAGGTATGAGAACAAAAATGGAGCTCATGACCATGAGGGTCAGCTCATTGGCACGGGTATCAACACATGATAATTGCAGCAGTGCTGGAACTTCACAGAGGAAATGATCCACTTGGTGATGTCCACACAGGGGTACCCAGAAGGTAAAGATGGAATGAAGTGCCGAGTTGGTAAAACCATTCACCCAACAAGCTACAGCCAACATATGGCAGAAACGAGGGTGCATGAGGACAGTGTAATGCAAGGGTCTACATACAGCTGCATAACGGTCATAGGACATCACCACCAGTAGCACACATTCTGTGGTTCCCAATGCAAGGGAAAAGTAAAGTTGAACCATGCAACCAGTGTAAGAGATGGTTTTGTCTGGGCCCCAGAGGTTAATTAGCAACTGAGGGATAAAGCTGGTAGAGTAGCAGAGATCCAGAAAAGAGAGGTTTGAGAGGAAGAAGTACATGGGAGTGTGGAGATGGGAGTCCAGTCGTGACAAGATAATGATGAACAGGTTGCCTATCAATGTCATCAGGTAGAACATCAAGACAACCACAAAGAGAACTAACTCGAGATGAGGCCAATTAGAAAAACCCAGTAAAACAAAGTAGCCTTCAGAACTTGCATTGTTTTTGTCCATTGTCATTCATTTCTTGTTACCTGAGGGAAGAACCACATACACTCAGAAAAAAAAAAAAAAAAGGAAATTCAAGGACAAAGCAATCTTGAGAAAAAGAACAAAGGTGTAGGTACAACTCTCCCAGACTTCAAACTATACTACAAAGCTGCAGTAATCAAAACAGCATAGTATTGGCACAGAAACAGACACCTAGATCAATGGAACAGAATAGAGAACCTAGAAATAAACCCATGCACCTATAGTCAATTAATTTACAACAAAGGAGGCAAGAATATACGATGGAGAAAAGACAGCCTCTTCAATAAGTGGTGCTGGGAATACTGCACAGCTACATGTAAAACAATGAGATTAGAACATTTAATCACACCATATACAAAAATAAACTCAAAATGGGTTAAAGACCTAAATGCAACAAAAGAAATCATAAAACTCCTAGAATACAATGTGGGCAGAACACTCTTTGACATATCTAATGGAAATATTTTCTTAGATCAGTTTCCTAAGGCAAAAGAAATAAAAGTAAAAATAAGCAAATGGAATGCCAGATACTTAAAAGCTTTTGCACAGCAAAGGAAACCACAGACAAAATGAAAAGACAGCCTACAGAACAGGAGAAAATATTCACAAATGATGTGACCCACAAGGGGTTAATATCCAAAATATACAAACAGCTCATACAACTCCACATTAAAAAAATAAAACAACCCAATCGAAAAATGAGTAGAAGACCTAATGAGACATTTTTCCAAAGATATACAGATGGCTAACAAGCACATAAAAAGATGCTCAACATCACTAATTATTAGAGAAATGCAAATGAAATCAACAATGAGATATCACATTATATCTGTCACAATGTCATCAAAAAGTCTACAAATAACAAAAGTTAGAGAGGATGTAGAGAAAAGGGAACTCTTGTACTGTTAATGGGAATTAAATTGTTGCAACCACTGTGGAAAATAATATGGAGGTGCCTCAAAAAACTAGAAATAGAACTACCATACAATCCAGCAATTCTACTCCAGGATATATATCTGGAAAAAATGAAAACAAATGCACCTCAGTGTTCATAAAAGTACTACTACTTACAATAGCCAAGACATGGGAACAACCCAAGTGCCCATCAATAAATGATTGGATTAAGATGTGGTGTAGATATACAATAGAATATTACCCAGTCATAAAAAAGAACAAAATACTGCCATTTGCAGATGGCCCTAGAGAATATTATACCTAGAGAAATAAGTCAAACAGAGAAAGACAAGTACTGTATATTACTCATGTGAAATCTAAAAATTAATACAAATTAATGTATTGCAAAAAAGAAACAGACTCACAAATATAGAAAACAAATTTGTGGTTACCAAAGAGGAAAGTGAAGGGAGGAGGGACAAATTAGGGGTATGAGATTAACAGATAAAAACTACTATGTATAAAATAGATTAGCAGCAAGGATTTACTTGGTAGCCACTGGGAATTATAGTCATTATCTTAAGTAACCTATAATGGAGTATAGTCTTCAAAAATAATGGATCACTATGCTGTACACCTGAAACAAACATAATATTGTAAGTCAACTATACTTCAATAAAGAAGAAAGAAATTCTCCAAGAACCATAGGGGCACATGAGAAAGAAACAGAAGCCATTTTGAAGGCCCTACTACTGTTCAATTCTAAGACAATTTGGGCATTAAGAGAAACTATGATACTAGTGAACTGAAAGAAATAAGAATCCACACTCATTCTGATAAATTTAAAAAGAATACATAAATAAATAAATAATGAAGAGAAAGCTACTCCTTTCAACAGGATCCTAATTAATAAATATAGAAGAAATAGTGGAGTTAGAAAAACATAAATAGATGCTAAAAACTAATGACTGAAAATATGATGAGAAATAGGATATTTACATAGTTTAAAATATCTCCCCTCAAATTATTTGCTAACTACAAAATGAAAAGTAGTACACTTTACAATAGAAAAACGTGTTGGACATCATCATAACCAAGTAATCAATGTTAACATCATCCGTATTAAGACAAACCAACATCCTATGACTACTGACATGACGCTCTGAGCAGAACTAAATGTCACTTCGGTCATATTCATGCCAAAAATACACAGCTTGACTTTAAAAATGAGGCAAACTCTCACTGAGACAAGTTGGACAAAATAGCTGGCCTGCACTTTTCAAGAATATTGAATTCAATGACTACAAATTAAAAGCTGAGGAATTGGTACAGATTAAAGGAAGTCAAAAAGACATGATCTAAATGTGGGATTCTGGACTGGGGAAAAATAGCTGTTAACACTATTGAGACAGTTGGAGAAATATGAATATGAACCAGGGTTAGATAGTAATATTATATTCATATTAAATTTTCTTATTAACTATAAAGTGGTTGTGTAAAATAATGTCTCTGTTCTTAGAGGAAAAAAGCACAACTATTTAGCAGCAAAAGGACAGGATATTTCCAAATTAGTCTCAAATGGTCCAGAAAAAGATTGCATACATAGACAATACATAATGATAGATAGATCACAGACAGATACCTATACAGACGACTGATAGATAGCTAGATAGATACACAGAAACATAGATGATACATACATGAAGAGATAGGCACATAAGTAGTTGATAGATAATAGGATAAATATTTCAGTAAATACTTATTTACAGTAAATAGTAAACTATTGCTGAATTTGGTTTAAAAGGCTAATGGCAGTTCTTTGTACTACCTTTGCAACTTCTCTGTCAATTTGATATTTTATCAGATTAAAAATTTATAAAAAGTAAATATAAGGCTTTTTTTCACTTCTGTAGTTCATTCAAGTATCTTCCCTATTACAGAAAATAACTTCTTAACTCTTGAATTCTTCTCACTCACCCCACGGTGACATTTGAGTAAACAGTAACTTGAAAAGTTTCTAACATAGCTACAGAAGATTTCCGTGGAACAAATAATCTTTCAGCAAACAAATAGCTTTAGTTTTCTTTTGAGCATTTTCATGTCATTTCCATTTATGTGGTTATATAAAAATTTGCAATCCAAATAATTTTATGTATAGATAAAAAGATATGATGAAAAATATCAAATTTATTTATGATCACAAAGTATTTACATTGGATTAAAAATGAGCTCAAATTAAATATTCTTATAAAAAGAACCTTATCTTCTGATTTGTTTACTTACACTCACAGCTTATTTCTAAACTGAAAACTAAAACAAATAGGGACACAAAAAAAGAGACACACAGACACACACACAACAACTTACAGGTACTCACAATATGAACAAAGCTAAAAATCTTAGTTCACACGAATAGGTCTGTGAAATACATGGGCAGAACAGTGATAGAATGCATCCTAAATAACATGTGAACATAAATGATTTGAAAATAGAAATTTTTCAGGAAAAGGAATATATAAATTCACAGAGAAAGCAAAGAAGCAAAGAATGGTGTGAGGATGAAGGAAAATGGAGGGTAACGTGACTAGTGATGCTTAAACTTGAAAGTGTGTACATGTATATCACAGGCTGAGAAATCCAAACACAGGGCCTGAAGTAATCTTCTACATTATTTCTTTTTCTCTAAAACAATAACTGAGACAATATTTAAATTTTGAACATAATTTATAATATATATATATATTTATTTATTCTCCAACTTAGAGAATTCCAAGTATTTTCTGAAATTATCAAATAGCTGCTTGTCAGTTAATGTATTGTTCCTAGAGAATCTTGTTTCTTTTCTGTTAAAAAAATAAAGTGCGTTTCATAAATAAATTATAACTCTTAAGTGATTCTTTTCTTCTCTCATAGGTAAGATTAAGGCTGCCTTTTGTTGTATAGTTATTGTGACAAGGCACAGTAACCAGCATCTAAGTATCCTTCCCTCTCTATGAATGCTTTTGCTTCATTCAGTGTTGCCACATCACTTCTGCTTCCCTCCTTCCACAGCGAATTTTTCCTCACACACTTCCTAACAAGCTATAGCAAAAAAAAGAGACAGAGAGAAAGAGAGAGAGAGAGACAAAGAGAGAGAGAGAGAGGAAAGAAAAAAATAGAAAAGAAAAAGAAAAAAGAAAAAGAAATCACAGCAGATTCACCTGTGGTTACCTCTTGAGGTGGTCTCTTAATTGTTCATGTTTTATAAGTACAATTCTTGAAAAAGCTGTTAGCAGTAGATAAGTGGTTGAGTTTCAGCAGGAAAGTTAGAAACAGTTTTGCCCCAAGGCTGTAAAACTAATTCAGGACTTAAAACTCTGAATCATTAACTAAGTACACTAATCTAGACTAGTTTCTACAGCTCAGAAATCATACAGGATAATCAGACAGTACACTGAAAAAACGGGATTTGTTGCAATTAAACTAAAGTTTAATATAAATAATTATTAAGCTATGGAAGGAGAGTAACTATAAAAATATAACTAGAACTCTAAATGGTATCTTGGACCAAGGGACAGTATACAAGAAAGGGGCACTTCCTGCCCAAGGCTAGCATTCAGACCTCACCAAAGAAGCTGTGGTTGAGCCCACGGGACAGTGAAGAAGTATACCAAAAAACAGCAATGGTTAAGTAGTAAATTATAAAGATTATTTCACTCAGAGGTCACTGCCATTTGCGAGATGATGGGAAAATTCCAAGTTTTTTTTATATTTCCCTAGAATGGGAGATAGTACATCATGAGAAATATAAGCCCAAATGCTGTCATTTTTTCTTCTGATGCAGATGTAATTTTCTTCTTCCTCATACAGTTGCCTGAGTAACTAAGTACATTAATCAAAACAAAGCAGCAGCTGTGAGATATATTTATATCTTGCATGACCCACCCTTCAGCATTCTTATAAAAGTTAGAAAGGAATATGAGATGAGATTACAAAAACACACAGATGTAAGTAAAGGTAGGAACTTCGTGGTTAAATTTCTTCTTACCAGAGGAGAGGAAAATAAAGATCTCATCAAAGGATGTTTTCATGGATTATGGAATGAAATACCTTCTTCTCTTTTTTTAAACAAGACATTATGGAGGAAATGGTGGACACGACTCTCTTTTCCCATCGACCTATCACTGGCCAAGTTATTTTTTTCTTATATTAGTCCTTTAACACGTTTACTTAGTGCTCAAGTAGTACTCAAACAACTCCTTCCCCTTCTGTCCTTCCTGTGTCTGATCACATTTCCTGTATTTATCTACCCAACCTATGCCCTCTTTATGTGTGGACCCATCTGATCTCTGGTTTTCACCTCCTTGAAATCACCACCATAAATGGCTGCCTACACCATATATCTAATTTACTACATCAAAATAGTAAAGGCAAGCAGAGTCTGAAAATTACTATGATTATCATTGCTACACAAGACAGAGTCCAGAGTCTACTAAAATAGATTTGGTTTTAGCCAGAAGGAAGAACTAATTAGAGCATTGAGTGTGTCAGGGATGGACACCTTTTCCTAGAGCAAATGAAGACTTCATGGAAACAGAAGAACACTCTGATTTGTTTTCCTTGACTGGGGCCACTGGGAGAGTAAATCCCAAAGTGGCAATTAATGCCCTTCAAGGAGTTGTCCTAGTTAGAACAGTTTCTGAGGAATACCTTCAAGATGACGCCACACTGTCGTACTAGGATAACAATGACTCTATAGACCCACCATCCCTGATAACCATGCTTTAAGCTGTGTTTATGGGGAAGGGAATGAGTGGTCCTGAAATTTCTTCCCCAACTCCTCATCATGCTAAAGACCAAATTTGAGGGATAACTTGTCAGAGGTAGTCTCATATGGGGAATATAGGAGGCATGAAACATTTTTTAATGGAATACATAAAGATTAAACTATACATCTTTGCGTTATTAATTTGAGTTGTCTCTGCCTGACATCTCTAAACTTTAAGACCAAGTTTAGCCCCACAAAAGTACTGAAAATAATTTTTGAAGACCACTCAAACTATAACTCAGATAGTAACTACCAAAACTCAGAAACATAACAGAACTATTTAATATTTTTAAAACATTTTCATCAGTAGTTTCCCTTGGTGCCTTGTCAGGAGTTTTGCAATAATATATAAACAAATGAAATTAGCTGTGATTGCTAGACTATATCTAGTAACTGACTTGTTACTGTAAAAAAAAGAAGTATATCATGAGTTTATGACTTAATAAACACTTTTAAAGTATTATATTGTTTCTAGTTAGCTAATATATTCCATCTGTAAAAAGAAAATCTTGGTTTAGAAATCATTTATTATAATAATATTATATTTTTTAAAATTTAAGAGAGCAATTATGTATTTTTCTTTCTACTTAAGAGGTGTACCATATAATAGTCTATGTTTCAGTTGTCTTAATTTTTGTGAGAACTCAATAAGAGTTTCCACAGTGCTTAGTATATAATTATTCAATACATGTTAGCTACTATTACCATTAGAGTGAATTTTAATTTGAACTCATATTTTAATAAATAATTCTAATTATTCTTTATTTTAGATTTTTTTAAATATTACAAATAAAATAGCTGTTATCCCACAACTCAGAATCAAATAGAAGCTCCATGTACTATATATATATTCCCTGGTTTAGTATAGTAAAGATAGTTCTGGGACTGACAGATCAAAAAGGCCCTTAAGTGGGCAAGTAATGAGATGCTTACCCATTTCACGACCATAGTATTCCTTAGTTGTCCCTCATGCCTACTTTCAGGGAATCTAAATCACCCATTGATCAATAAGGCACTCTAGTTCTGGAGTTTACAATGACCTGCACTTGTAACAAATTTGTCTTTACTATAAACACTAGATTACTCTGCTTTGACTCTGCTCTCAAGAGAAATTCATTAAACTTGTGTGAGTAGGCAATAGGATAATAGGAAAGCTATAGAGAAGATAGAAATTATGTATAATAGTCATGTATTTCTGGATTTATATGAAGTTATCACTTTAATTGGAATCTCTATTCTCTCATATCTGTTTTCTTGTTATTCTTTTACAATAGCACCCACTGTGCAATTCCCTTCAGTCAAAGAAGAAATCACAAAGAAAATTAGAAATTCTTTGAAACAAAGTGAAATTTAAAATGCAAAATATCGAAATGTGTGAGATGCAGCTAAATTGGTGCTTAGAAGAAAATTTATAACTTTAAATGCTTATGTTTAAAACAAAGGGAAATGATCTAATATCAATGATCTAAGCTTCTACCTTAAAAGGCTAAAAAGGAAGATGAAATTAAACTAAAAGTTAGCACAAGAAAGGAAATAGCAAATATAAAAGCAGATCTATAAAATATAAAACAAAATTATTAAAAATAACATATGAAAACTAAAGTTGTTACTTTGAAAAGATCAAACACTGACAAATCTCTACCCAGACTGATTCAAAAAAAAGTGGGGGAGATATAAACTACTATATTAGAAATATAAGTGGAGTCAGTATGACTCCTGCAAATATTAAAAGGTAATAAAGGAACATTATAAATAATAAATTTGACAACTAAGGTGAAATTGGCAGATTCATTGAAAGATACAAATAACCAAAAGAGATTCTAAAAGAAATAGAAAATCTTAATGCTTTTATACCAATGAAGGTAATTGAATTTTTAATTTAAAATGTTCCCACAAAGAGAACTACAGGCTTATATGTCTACACTGGTATTCTATTAAACATTTAAGAAGAAATAATACCAATGCTAAATAAACTCTTACAGAAATTAGAGGAGAAAGGAACATTTCCCAAGTCATGTAATGAAGCCAGCATTAAGTTGATACAGAAACTAGACAAAGACATCACAAGAAAAGAAAAATACTGCTTAATATCACTCAAGATTATAGACACAAAAACTCTTACAAAAAAAGTGATTAGCAAATGAAATCCAGAATGACTCTAAAAGGATAATAAATTATGATCAAGGGATTTTTCCCCCCAGGAGGCAAAGTTAGTTTAACCTATGAAAATTAACCAGTGAAACTCACCATATTAATAGAATAAAGAAGAAAAGCAATTAAATCACCTCAAGAAATGCTGGGAAAGCGTTGGACAAAATTTTACACCCTTTCGTGATAAACACCCTCAGCAAACCACGAAGAGAATGAAACTTCCCAAACCTGATGGAGGACACCAATGAAAAAACAGCTAATACTATACTCCTTGGTAAAAGACAATACTTTCCACTTAAGACAGAGAATAAGGCAATGATTTCACCTCCCAGTTTTCCCATTCAACATTAACCTTGAAATCGTAGCCAGTGCAACAGAATAAATAGCGAAACAAAAGGAATAACAGGTGGAGAGGTAGAAATAAAAGGTTTTATTTGTAAATGACATGATTGTGCACTCAGAAAATCCTAAGAAATCTATTAAAAGTCTACCAGAAATAAAATGTGCATTAGCGCGGTCACAGGGTACAAAGGCAATATACAAAAATCAATTGTATTTCTATGCCATTTACAATGGCATTCAAAAACGTTAAATACTTAGGGATGAATTTAGCAAAATATATACAAGATCAGTGCTCTGAGAGAAATTAAAAAGATGTAAATAAATGGAGATACATATATGGAGATATATACCATATTCCTGAGTCAGAAGACTCAGTATTGGTCTATAAATTCAATGCAATCACAATCAAAATGCCAATCACACCTTTCTGTAGAAACAATACATTATATTTCATTAAAGTTACAAAAGTGTTCTTTTAAAAATACTATTAGAAAATAAAAAGTATACTACAGGATAGAAGAAAGTATTTATAAAACATTTACCTAACAAAGGACTTAAGTCAAGAATATATAAATAACACTTAAAACTCAATAACAAGGTGAATGACCCAATAAAAATGGGTAAAATACTTGAACAGAAACTTCACAATATAAGCACACAAAAAGATAGTCAACATCATAGTTCTCAAGGAAATGCAAATTAAAACCACAATGAGATATAACTAATAAACCCACTTGAAAGACTGAAAGTATAAAGATTGACAATACCAAGTGTTGTAGAAAATGTGGGCAATTGGATCTCTCATACACTGTCGTTTAGAGTGAAAATGGTCTAGCTACTTTGAAAACATTTTGATAGTTTCTAATAAAGGTAAACATATACTTAGTTTATGATTCATCAATCCCACTGCTAGGCATTTACCTAAATTAAATGAAAACACTTGATCACACAAACAATGTATATCAATTTTTATAACAGTATTATTCATAATAGCCAAAAAGTAAATAATTCCAAAAGCCCATTATCAGATAACTGGATATACTGTGCCATATTCATTCAGTGGAATTCTAACCAGCAATTAAAAGGAGGGACGCATGTATAAATTTCAAAAAATATCATGCTAAGTGAAAGAAACCAAACTCAAAGATTACACACTGTATGATTACATTTACATGAAATTCTTTTTTATTTAAAAAAGGCAAAACTATTATGACAAAATGAATGGTTGCTTGAGGCTGTGGGTAAAGAGAGAGAACTAACTGCAAAAGAACAGAGTTCCTTGAGGAGTGATGGAAATGTTCTGTATCTCGATTTTGGTGATATTTACACAATTGCACATTTGTCAAAATTCATTGAACTGTACATTTTAAATGGATGGATTTTATTACATGTAAATTATACTTCAATAGGCCTGGAAAAAAAGGGAGCCATTTGTATGTTGAAAGGCTAGTGTGCTTCATGTAGAATTCCAAATGGTAAGTTTTCCATGGAGGTAGGAGAAGTCCATGTTTTGACATTTAGTTAAGTTTGTGTGATATGCGAAGTGATCCCATCATGTGGCCCCAATTATTTTGGAAAAATTCTACTATATAATGAGGCTTGGTTGGGAGATGGATTCGAAGACATGAGACTGTACCATATATTAAGTGTTCATGTCTAGTGAAAGATAAAGAGGATGAAGAGAAGAGAAGACAAATTCCCTAGAGAGAGTCAATCCAAGCAAGGAGACCAAGTAAGATATTTAGGAAAAATCCTGGAGATTTTTTTTCTTAGTTTCATAAGCCATTCAATAAGATCTAGGTTAATTACATCTAGATCTTAAAAGAGGTGAAAAACTACTACTAATATCTGGATTACAGCTACAAAAGTGATGAATTTCCAAGATATTACTTTAAAATAATTGTCCTTGGAACACTATCCCTGCCATATAAGCTGACTAGCTTCAGTTGAACAAATCTTCCACTTTGAAGTAGGATATGCAAAGTAGATTTATTTCAGATGGTGATGGTGGGGATATATGTAATAAATCACTTACTCAAATGACAACAAGAAAATATATTACTTTAATTGGAAAAATATCATACATAAGTTTATTTTTATAATATCCTTACTCATGATAAATATTCATATTAAATTAGGTTTAAAAATCAAAATAAACTAACATGTACCAATGATTTTTATCGATAATTTGTTCAGGTAATTTAGTAAAACATCCATTACATGAATCAAGTTTTCAGAGCCTAGTACTATCTGCTTCAGAGATTAGATGCTCTCACTCTACTTGACCTAATTTTTCCCAGTACACAAATTCTCACTAATTGGCAGTCCATTAATCACAATCTCAGAAGTTACCTCCACTATCTATATACCTCTAACTATCTTGAAAAAGTAGAGGGAGAAGAGAAACCTACATCCACTGTATTAACTGAGGGTGTCTCACAGCTATGATTTATCAGTCTTACTCTCTATCCCTAGGAGTGGCAACTTAAAGATTATGGGCCAATTTTCCATTCTACATTAAAAACTAATACTATTCAGCAAAGACTAATGATGTTTAAAAAGAAAACTGTTAAGGTATCTTAAATGATACATTTTTCATTAACTAAGCCAACTAAAAATTAAACACATATTCTGTTTTGTTCTGTTTTATTTCATTTAATAGCATTAACTTCCTGCAGAAATTACCAATTGGTATTTATTTTCAAGATTTTGGGCCAAACTTCTTGTTTTGTTTTAGATTTTTAAAAGTTACCTTATTATTAGCATTGTGCCCAGTGAAAATTAAGTCATGCACAGATACTTTCTTTTCTATCTTAACACTTTCATATCTGCCACTGGAGAATGATTTCTCTTCAGGCAAAAAAAATGTTTTATTCATCTATGCTGCCAAGAACCCCACAATCTAGGAGAGATCTAGCTAATTAATTGAATGAATAAATGAGATGAATAAAGGGGTGAATGAATAAACAATTTTGAACAGGTAATTCTTTATACTGTTCAATGTAACAAGTGTATATATAGACCAACTGGATACAACACTCATATAATTTAGTATCTTGGGGAAAAAAATGTGTTTCAGTCAAAGAATTCTTATGTATCTTCTTACCATTTAGGTAAATTTAATGCCTCTCAACCACCAAAAACTTTTAGTCTGTCTTTGCTATACTGTCCCTCTATTTCTGTAGACACTAATGTTCAATCCATAAAAATTAGCATATTAATTTTAAAACACAGTTGCTAATTTTTATGGACACTAAGTACAGAATAACTAAAGGTTAAAGTGGTACAAGTCAAAAAAGTTTTCTCTAGATAATATTTCAGAATCAACCAATAAAAAGAACAACAAATTTGGGATAGAATGTTTCTTCTATGCTTGGTTGGCTTTAGACCAAAATTAAGTCTCAAAGGAGCAGAGGAATTCTCCAAGATAGATAAGACTCTCTGAACAAAAACTACCAGACAGGTAATCTGTTACATCTCTCTATCCCACCCTATTAATCTCTTTACTGCCCCTTTTACATCTTTGTTTCTGAGGGTGTAGATTAGAGGGTTGAGGCTAGGTGTGACAACAGTATAAAACAGGGCAATGAACTTGCCTTGATCTTGAGACTTTCCTGATGATGGTAGGAGATAAATGCACATCACTGGAATGAAAAAGAGGGATACAACCATAAGATGGGCTCCACATGTGCCAAAGACTTTCTGAAGTCCAGTGGTTGACTGCATCCTCAGCACAGCCTGGGCAATGGCACCATAGGAGCTGAGAATGAGCATAAGTGGTACAATCACAAAAATGGAACTCATGACCATGAGGGTCAGCTCATTGGTACGGGTATCAACACATGACAGTCGCAACAGTGCTGGAACTTCACAGAAGAAATGATCCACTTGGCGGTGTCCACACAGGGGTACCCAGAAGGTAAAGATGGAATGAAGTGCTGAGGTGGTAAAGCCACTCACCCAAGAAGCCGCAGCCAACATATGGCAGAAACGAGGGTGCATGAGGACAGTGTAATGCAAGGGTCTACATACAGCTGCATAACGGTCATAGGACATCATCACCAGTAGTACACACTCAGCAGTTCCCAATGCAAGGACAAAATAAAGTTGAATCATGCAACCATTGTAAGAGATGGTTTTCTCTGGGCCCCAGAGGTTGACCAGCAACTGGGGGATGGAGCTTGTGGTGTAGCAGAGATCCAGAAAAGAGAGGTTTGAAAGGAAAAAGTACATGGGAGTGTGAAGATGGGAGTCCAAGTATGACAAGATAATGATGAACAGGTTGCCTACCAGTGTCATCAAGTAGAACATCAGGATAACCACAAAGAGAACTAACTCAAGATGAGGCCAATTAGAAAAACCCAGTAGAACAAAGTAACCTTCAGAACTTGCATTGTTTTTCTTCATCATTCATTTTTCCCTGTACCTGAAGAAAGAATCATATAAACTGAAGGATCGCCCACTCATTATCAAAGTCTTGCAAACTGATTGGGGGAAAAAAAAAACTATGCCACTTCCAAATACTGCCATTATGACAGTAGGATTGTTATAGTTTTGTTTTAATGTTTCATTCAGACACTTGTCCTGTTATAGATACAATCAATAATTTGTCAAGTGAATGAGTTCTTTGATGCATCCCTAAGTTAATATTTGGATAAATGAAGATTAAAGATATTCCACAGCTAAGAAAATTTTCATTTTAAAAAATCTTTTTAAAAAAATTTTATCCCCTTTTCTGCATTTTCGCATTAATGCAATTTTGTCATTACACAGAAAGAAATAGTTGAAGTATTAATAATCTTACGTAAAGGTGAGAATTTACCATGAGTTGAAAAACAATTTAGTAGTAACTTCAAAATGTTAATATTGGGTGAAGAAAATTCAACTTCAATTGAATATGTTTATAGAAAGAAAAAATATTCATACTTGTTTACTTATGCTATGAGCTTATTACCAGACAAAAATAATATGCAAATGCAAGTAGAAACAAAGACACATGCATACACACACATCAATTTATTAATATTCACAACAAGCTAAGCTGAAGCACAGGTATCTACACATGATAATCACAGCAGTGCTGAAACTTCACAGAAGTGGTCCACCGCACAATGTCCACACAAGGGTACCCAGAAGGTAAAAGAGGAAGTGCTGAGGTGGTAAAGCCACTTACCCAAGTGATCTTTATGGAAACAAACAAACAAACAAAAAAACAGCCAAAAGTCTTGATTAATTGAGAAGTAAAATAGATTCAGCAATTCAGTGATAAAATGCTTGCAAACATAAATGACAATACAACTAAATTTGGAAGACCAAAAAAAAAAAGAAAAAATACAGAGTCAAAGAAAACTGTAAGGAGGGAGCAAGAGAGAAAGGGAAGGTGTTTGGAGCAGGGAGGGGGTCCAATTGTGGCATTTGGAATTGAAAGTGTGCATATCACAGGGCTAGGAGACCTGGACAACAGGGCTTAAAAATAATTCCCACAAAATTTCATATGCTTTAAAACAATAGCTAAGACATTAAATTCTGAATCATAACTTATAATTACATCATATGTCTTTAGGATTTCCACACTTTGGAATGGGAAATTCTGAATAGAAAATTTACTAACTTTTAACAAAGACATGCAAATATTACATAAAATCCAATGACAAGTTCATCTTGTTCTTTTGTAAAAAATAAAGTTAAGAAATTTAAATGTATACTAATAGTTTGATTTTCAGTTACTCATTTTCTCCTGTGCATTATCAATCATTCATAGAATGAATAAACACTTATTTATTATATAGTTATTGCTGCAAGACACAGTAAACCATCATTTAAATATTCCCGTATAGCTTTGCCTTGCCCCTTCTGCTCATCTCACATTCTGATACAATATGACAAAAGACAGATTCAACCTGCAGTCTTTGGGGAACTTTTATTGGCCCAAATATTGTAACCTTGACTCTTTAAAAAGCTACAAGAGATGTCTAATTGGTTGAGTTACAAGCTGGAGATCTAGGAATATTGAATTTGGCTAAGACTGCTTTAGGCAGGCACAAAGACATCTATATACCATTTAATATTATTGGTAATGTAAATGACTACTAACCTTTTGAGGGATAATGGAAAAATTCCAAGAGATTTAATTTCTGTAAAATAAGAGTTAATACATCACAAGATATTTGAATTCAAATGCTGTGGGTACTTTTTCTGATGCAGACATAATTTTCCTCCTTTATAAAGCTGCCTGAATTTCATGTCATTAATGAAAAGAAAGTAGCAGTTTTATGGTATTTTTTGTATGACCTGTCTTTCAGCACTCTTCTAAAAGTTAAAAAAGGGATGAAGATAAGGGATGAAAAAAAAAATACAGAATTCAGGAAGAGAAAATTTCAAAGCTTTATGGTTGATCTTCTTCTTAATGGAAAAGAAGGAAATGAAGATCCTATTAAAGGTAGCTTTTATAAACTGTGGAATAAAATATTTTCTCTCTTCCCTTAAGTCAAACATTATGGGGAAAGTGAATGGCTTAGCACTTTCTTCTCACCCCCATTGTTACTAAGAGACATTTTTCTAATTCTTGTCATATTCACTCCTTTATACTAAACCTGATTTAGTGCTACACCAGCTTCTTTCAATACTGACCTTCCTGTGTTTGTCTACCTTCCCTGTTGTTCTCTTTCTGTCTATGCCCTCATCATGTGTAAAGTGATGGGAGGCTCTCTGGTTGTCATGTGACCTGAGAACATTAACCTAATTGTCCTTCTCTTCCACCTTTGCTAATGTACATAATCTAACCATGGAAAGCAGTCTGAAAATAACTGTGATTATCATTGCCACAGAAGAGAAAGGCAAGGTTTGTCCAAAAGATTTCCTTTTAGCAGAACATGGGAACTCTTTAGGGCATTTAAAGTATCAGGGGATGGGTCCCTTACCCCAGAGCAAATGGGGCCTTTACAGAAACAAAAAGAATAATATGACTTTCTTTCCCTGACTGGGGCCATTAGGAGGATAAATCCCAAAGTAGCAATTAATGCCCTTCAGGAGTTTTCTTGGTTAGATTGGTACAATATTCACAAGATAAAACTCTTCACAGACATGCTTTCAACATGATATTGTACTTGTACTAAAATGACAATAAATTTTTTTCACCAACCAAAATGGAAAGAGTTGCTTTGAGTTGTATGGACACAAAAGGAATGGGTGTACTGAGTCACCTGATTTTTTTCCCCACAGCTCCTGATGGGGCTAAAGCCCAAATTTACAAGACAAGTGATTAGAAGTAGGCAAAGTTTGGGAGCATGAGACAGAAAAATTGAGACACAGTAGAACTATACTTTTTCTTATTAATATGGTGTTCTTTGAGAAACTACCTACGTCATTCATGCCCTCCCGGTTGTCTTTTAAATTCAGTTCCAACTTTTGCCCGCAAAAGTTTAGAAAATAATATAAATATCATTCCTACCTTTTGTACAGAATATTCAGATGATCTCTATCACCCTCATTATTTCAAAAATTTTCCATTAACAATTTCTCTTGACTTCCCATAAAATCTCCTTGTCAGGGTGGGATTTTTGTTTCCCAGTACCTAATCACATTGCTAATGCTGCAGCCTGTTTTTTATATTCCATGTCTGCTCATGTGAGTCTAGCAGGAGCCACAGACAATATCCACCCATGATAAAAATATCCACTCATGCATAAAGAGGACATATCTCAACATAATAAAAATCATTTATGACAAACAACTAATATTATACTCAACAGTGAAAAACTGAAAGCTTTTCCTCTAAAATCAGGAACAAGACAAGGATGCCCACTCTCTGTTTAATGTAGGATTGGAAGTCCTAGACATAGCAGTCAGGCAAGAAAAAAGAAATAAAAGGCATCCAGAGTGGGAGAGTATAGCTCAAGCAGTAGAAGGCATGCTTAGCATGCACAAGATCCGGGGTTCAATCCCCAGTACCTCCTCCAATTATAAATAAATAAACTTAATTACCTCCCCCTCATTTAAAAAGAGAGAAAGGAAAAAAAGCATCCAAATTGGATGAGAAGAAGTAAAACTGAGGGGGGAGGGTATAGCTCAAGTGGTAGAGCAAATGCTTAGGATGCATGAGGTCCTGGGTTCAAGCCCCACTACCTCTTCTAAGAATAAATAAATACTAAATAATCCTAATTACTTCCCCCACTAAAAAATAAATTAATTAAATAAATAAACTTAAAACAAATAGTAAAACTGTCACTAGTTGCAGATGACATGATACTATATATTAGAAAGTCTAAAGTCTCTACCAAAAAAACAATTAGAACTATTAAATGAATTCAGTAAAGTTGCAGGATACAAGATTAATATATAAAAATCTGTTGTTTTTCTATACACTAACAACAAACTATCAGAGGGAAATTAAGAAACAATCCTATTTACAATAACATAAAAAAGATATAAATATATATATACACAATGGAATACTACTCAGCCATAAGGAAGAATGAATTTTGCCAATTGCAGAAACATGGATGCACTTGAAGGGTATTATGCTAAGTGAAATAAGTCAGATAGAGAAAAACAAATCATGTATGATATCACGTATATGTGGAATCTAAAAAATACAACTAGTGAATATAAGAAAAAGAAGCAAACTCACAGATAAAGAAAATGAACTAGTGGATAGTAATGGTGGAGGTGCAATATAGGAGTTGGGGAGTGGGAGGTACAAACTATTGAGTGTAAGATAGGCTACAAGGATGCACTGTACAACACAGGGAGTAGAGCCAATATTTTGTAAACACCATAAATGGAGTGTAACTTTTAAAGATTGTATAAAAATTTTAAAATAATAAAGTTTTAATTGATTTCTACCATATCATATAATGAATTAGTTTTATTACATTTTATGTATATATCCTAGATAACATTTATTCAGCATAATATTTAATATACACATCAGGGGTTGTTATAACTGCTGTGTAGTCAACAAACATTGATTGGTCCCTTTTATATGCTGCACCCTCTTCCAGGCACCAAGGAAGAGCCACTGGAAGCC
This sequence comes from Camelus ferus, assembly GCF_009834535.1. Lineage (NCBI taxonomy): Eukaryota > Metazoa > Chordata > Mammalia > Artiodactyla > Camelidae > Camelus > Camelus ferus. Next base: position 19,308,720 of record NC_045715.1, on the reverse strand, counting down.
ATTAGAGCATCATCAGGGAATGCCAAGTGCAGCTTTTCCACAGGGCCAACAGGTTCTGACCAATTATTATTTGGAAATATTGGGAAACAGAATTCCTAAAAGCACAAGAGAAGATATCAAGACTTGCATGAACAGTATTTCTGAAGAGAGACTTATTTGATGCGATTTTTTTTAAAAGAATAAGTCAAGGAAAAAACTCTAAATACTATTATCAAAAAATTACAATATACTATCTCAGTGGATATACAACTATATCATCATTCCTTTCGACTGGCAAGCAGTACTACACTGTACCTACAGATTAACCCTGATTTTGACCAAAACAGTTGGTTGCCTAATTGTAAAATAATTCCCTAAATTGCTTTCTTTCTCACTGTGAAGAAAGACATATTCAAGCATACTAATTGCATCCAAATTTATGTTTTTATCTTAGTGAGAACCTTGATAACTGATATAGGCAGACTCCCCCCAAACCCCTAAGATTCCATACAAAGTAACCGTATTCTTTAGACTATTTTATTGATGATTTTTTAAAAAGCTTTCTTTGAGTCTCTTGCTCAAGGTTTAACTTCTCAGAGGCCATATCTGACTAGGGATAATCCAAATACCACACTGTCCTACCCTCCGAAGTGCACAATCTGCTTCCCTGCCTTTTTTTCCTTAGGACTCATCACAATCAAGCTCATTATATTTTATGTTTGTTTGTTCCTGTCTTCCTCAAATAAAAGTAAGCTCTGTGAAGGCAGGAATTTTTCTGTTTTATCTATTTTGTTCTTTTCTATATCTCTACTGCGTGTCAAATGTAGATGCTCAGTATTGAGTCAATTCATTCAGTTATAGTGGTAAGCAAGGGAGATAAAAACAATATTGTTTTGGAGTTTATGTTTTAATCGTGGGAAGATACATATTACAGATTGAATGTTTGTGTCCCCCACCCAAAAAATTCATATAATCCTAACCCCCAATGTGATAGTACTAGGAGGTAAGGCCTTTCGGAGGTGATTAGGTGATGAGGTTGAAGCCCTCACTAATGGAACTACTGCACTTATAAGAGACCCCAGAGAGCTCTCTCACCCCTTCTGCCCTGTGAGGACACAGCAATAAGACTGCAATCTATGAACCAGGAAAGTGAACCCTCACCAGACAGCAAATCTGCCAGCACCTTGATCTTGGCACTCCCAGCCTCTATAACAATAAAAAATAAATATTTGTTATTTAAGCAGCCCAGTCACAGCATTTCTGTAATAGCAGCCCAAACTGACTAAAACATAAAAAAGCAAAATGTAGAGTGAGGGCCATTGAGGAAAAAAATATGAAAATGTGAAAGAAAATGACTGGAGTGGGGAGTGTCTTAGTTTAGATTAGGCAGTCAAGGAAGGCCTCACTGAATAGATAACAGCTGAAAAACAAAGTAAAAATAAGGAACTCAACTTGGGGACAATATTGCAGGTAAATGTGGCAATGCAAAAACCCTTTAAATGCTTGCATTCCTGGAGAGACACAGGGGTGAAGAGAATGAGAGAAGGTGGGTAGGATAACAGGGGCCAGGTCATGGAGCAATTGATAGGTCATGGTAAAGAGTATGAATTGTATTCTAAGTGCATCAGGAGTCTTGGAAGATTTCAAACATGTAAATGAAAAAAAAAATGTAAGAACATTTTTTGACTGCCACATGGAGAATGCATTGAAGGCGAAGAAAGTTGGAGCAGAGAAACAAGTTAGGAGGCCATTGGATAATGTGGTTGACCAGGGGCAGCGGGGAAAGATAGTTGCTCAGTGTCTTGTAGAAGCAGTAGAAATGGAGAGAAGGGGTAAATTTTGAAATAATTCAGACTTTCAAGGTGAGGTCAGGGGAGTAATTAAGGATGACTCTTAGGTTTCTGGCCAGCAATAGGTAGATGTTTATACCATTTACTATGATTAGGAAGACTGGGGTGAAAGCAGATTTGGTGCAGTAGGAATCAAGAGTTCTATTTTAGTCATGGTTAGATTCATATTTTTGTTAGATATCCAAAAGTGAGTGAAATTAGGCAGCTAGAACTACCAGTTTGATACTCAATGGAGAAGACTGGAAATATAAATGTGAAAGCCATCAACATGTAGATGGCACTTAAAGCTTCGGAACTATATAACATTATCCAGAGAGACAATATAAACAGAGAAGACTAGAACCCCTGGTAAGAGCATAGGAGTCTCAGACTCTGTATTTCTAAAATTTCCACACATCTCAGTTATCCTGAAATGCAGCCAAATGGAGGGATACTGCTAATAATTTCATTTAAATGGCTCCCATAAGTAAGGGGCTAAAGCAAACAAAGAAAAAAAAGGGTAAATAAAAAGGGAATAGAAAAACACATCTTGATTTAGCCAAGGGCATTCAAAAAGACATTATATTGTATGTCTAGGACAAAAACACCTGTTTCAAGATCTGGATCTACCCATTCCTGGAAAATTTTTCAAAAATTAAAGAATCTAGATGATTTCTCTGAATTTTGCCAGAGTAGAAAACCCATGGAATATTATTACAGAATAAGAAGCAAGGGACTAGGGAGTCACTGTGTGGTAATATTATTAAAGTAGATATATGTACATGAAATTTTATATATGTTTTTATTCTTCATTTTTTAAAACAAAAATTGTATATTTTTATGTTGGGACTTATATTGTGATATTCAAATTCAACTTTAAAGAAATCTTTAAAAAAGTAAAGGAGAGCTGTAGAAAACTAAAGGGGAAGAGAAAAAACATGAGTGAAATTGAGATCTTTAATTAAAGTGAATGTTTTCAAGTATCCTGTATGTTTAGAATATTTATAGACAAAAATGTGCCATTGATTGATTCTATGTTTCTATCACCATTATGAATAATAATATTTATAGAGAATATACATATACACTATATGTATATAGTCCTAAAAGAAGTGGTTGAAAAAGAGAAAGTGTTTACCATGTTTTGTCAAATACCAGTATGAGCTCTCCCAAGATTGATAAAAATGAATATTTTTACAGCATACAGATCCCAGAATTGATTGAAGTAGTATTAGCTAATACTTGTTTGACTGCTATGTGTTATCCAATATTATATTTTACATATGTTAAATTTACTTAATCCTTATACTAACCCTTTAAACCATGTACTATTACTATCATTCTATTACAGATAAGAAATCTGATGAACCAAAAAGTTAAGTAATTTTCCCAAGTTCACACAGCTGATAACTGGAAGCACAGGATTTCAGCCCAGAACGTCTGTTTCTGTCTACTTTACACTGTCTCAAATGTAGATCACAACAATTACTATCTTACAGAAGCAGAGTTAAAATTGCTTTATGACTCAGAGATGAGAATCATAACATTTAAGCATGTAAATGTCATGAGGCAGTCAATTTATGCTTATGTATTTTATTAAAGTAATTCCTTGTGGTACATAATTTTAATTCAAGGGAGCTCTTATAACTTATGAACATAAACAAACACATAAAAATCTTCTGAATAAATACTCACTCCAGAATCTTGGGTTTAAATAGTGACCTCTGAGACACAAACAGAATTAATTGTTATAGGCACTGAAATGTTTGAATTACTTATCATGGTCATCAAGTCAAAGGCACATTAAGACTGAATAAAAAGATAAATCTTATGATCCTCAACTTATTGTTTAGGGCTTTGCAAATTGACTATTTTCTCTTTCACAGATTGCTAGACCTCAGGCATCAGGTAACTATTAGAGGTTATTTAAATGATATCTGCTCTATCCAACAATTTTATTTCCAAATCAGTATGCATACTATTAATGGTAAGATTATTTTATAAACACATGCTATAACTTGAGTGTTGGAAATGCATATTACTTAGCAGCAATTTTTATTTGTAATACATTCACTAACTAGAGAAAAAAAAAGTCTGAATAAATATCTTTATTTCCCTCTTACAGCTTTCTTTCACATCGAAAAGCTTTTGCATGTATTAAATTTCTCCTAGTGAAATATCAAGATATCTTCTAATTCTCCAACTACTTCATTTACAGGCTTTTTCTATGGCAATTTACTGAAGTCAGCTGGATGTAGTCTTGATGGCTTAGAAAACCTTTCTCAATGATTTGGGCTTTCAGGAAACATTGAGAAATTTTGTTCTATTCTTATTCTGAATTAATGTTAATGGTTGCTTTTTAATGTTCCTCTAGGGTCAAGACCTATCTTCAGGTTGATTTAAAGTCAGAACAAAGTACTGAGAATTGCTGACAAGTTTCATCCCCTTATCTGACGTCACACATTCAAGAGGAGGAGCCCTACGGAGAATCTATACCTTAACACACATCAGGAAAAGCATAATTTGCAAGGGCACTGCTGGGAGAACACGAAAGAGCTGCAGCCCTGGCAAGCAAATGCTTAACTAGAATCTGTTTTCCAGTGTGGGCTCCACATTGGTCAAGAAGCAGAACATCAAGGGAACTCTCTCTGGATCACAGTAATGTTAATCTTTAATATCTCTTGGAAAATAGTGTGCCTGGGTTGGTAAAACAACTTGTGGGAAGTAAAAGAAAGAGACCTTGCACCTATAAGGACTGATTCTTCTGATTTTCTTTCAGGATGCTTACAATAAATAAATATTATAAATCTCTGCAAAGAAATTCTCCTTTTTATCTTCATTATGAAAGATTAATGTATTCTTTATCATAGTGAAGAGAAGGACATGAACCATGTCTCAATGTGTGATTTCAGACATTTTGATCCAGCAGAAATGAAAAATGAAAACATAGATTAAATTGAATATAAAGAATTAAAATATAACATTTTATTCATTAACACTCTGTAAGTTGGAAAGACTCAGATATTGATCCATTTCTAAATCTCACTATGTGCATGAAAAATCACTTGAAGGTTTCCTATGTCAGGATTTTAATAGGTAGAAGGATTTTTTTTCCCTTCCTGAATTAATTTTGGAGGCTATATAATAATGGAAATAGTTAAGAAATTAACAGTGAAGCACTGGCTTTAATTTTTTTAATTTTCAATTTTGTTTTCATGTAATTTTGACTGAAACACTGTCTTATTCAGAAGTTAGACACAATTACTCACAACAACCTGTCAAAATAAGTAAGTATTAATTATTCATTCAACCCCCTGCTTAGACATTATAGAGCTCTAGTGGTGTACAACAACTTACAGTACCTTTCAGAGAGTTATTTTTTTCTTTCTAACCAGTTTGGTCAATGGCGGAACCCAGGCTCAAATCATGATTCTTGGGAAGCTACTTCTGAGGAAACCACCAAAAGACTCTCAAAACAGCTAACTTACCAGTGTATTCATTTAGTCTCCTAAATCTGTTCACTTCTGAATCTTGGCCATAATATTTCTTCATAATATTCTGGAAATATATTTGAAATGTACAACAAACAAAAAGCACAACTTTTTATACTATATCCATAGAAAGAGAGAGAGAGAGAGGCATCAGTGAGATTTAACTGTTACTTTTCAATATTTTCTTTTAGTTATTTTTAATGGAAGCTTTCTGGACATTACTTTGGCTTCAAGTATTAAGAAGTTATCTTTTTATACTCAGTGATAGGAAACAATGGAGGTGGACTAGTGATAATCTGTTCAATTGTGAAAAGTTTTGACTGTTCTGATACGCTCTTGCATGTCTAAAGGTACCCTACCTGTATCACACTACTGAATAATAATGAGCTTATTATTCATTTGAATAGAAACTGATGTTTTAAATTATTTTTCACCAAATTAGATAAATCTGTTATTTGTTACTATACAGATTAAACCACAATCTTTTCCATTCATCTACCACCTTCTGTCATCCTATTCAGATAAGTACAAAATAGCAGCCTAAGTTTTTATTGTAAAAAAAAAAGTGCTTACTAACAACTAAGTGATTTTTCATCATTAGTCATAGTATGGCAACTTTTCTTTTATTCAAAACTTACGTATACACATGTGGAGCTATACATATATATATGAAAAGCTTTAGCTGTTACGGACAAGAGTGAAGAGCAATAGACATCATGTGTCTGCTTTCTTAAATCTCACAGACTTCAGTGCGGATGGAGGGACATGTTAAACATTTACCTACATGGTGCCTGATTATATCTTCTTACAGTTATTGCAGTCACTAACAATTACTGAGATGCACTATATTCCAAGCATTGTTCTAAGCACTTCACATTTATTACTCATTTAATCTCACCCAACCTCAAGCAATTTTATTGTCCCCATTTTTACAGATGAAAAAACTGGGCCTCAAAGTCTGATGTAACTTGTCTGCGATCATACAGCTAAGTAATTTGCAGAAACATGAGCAAAAGCTCTCTGCCTATGCTGTCATACTCCACACTGTACTAGACCTCCGTAAATCTCTCTATAGATAATATACCAAACAAAAGGAGATTATGAGTTCAGGGAATCTCTCTTAAACATTAAATATTTAAGAGGTAGTCAAAAGAATGAGTAGAATTTGCACAATGAATAGAAGTCCAGGAAAGAAAAAGAAGATTTCAAAGGGCTTAAGATAAGAAGGAGTTTGACACAAACTGAGAGGTTAGTAGTCGATATGTGTAAAGTGATCTGTGAGAGGAGAATGAGGCCTCGTGTAGGTCCATCCAGGCCACCTCAAAGAATTAGAATATTTCTTAAATGTAATGGAAAGTGACTGACAAGGTTTAAACACATGGATAATGTGATTTTATTTAATCTTGTAACAATGTAAAGGTAAGATTGGATGTAAAGGAAAAAGAAAAGAGATGATAATGGTTTGGATCAGGGTAGTGATTATGGAAAGTTTTTAGAGAGGATAGTTAAAATATATTTTTGCATTCAAGTTTACCAGTTTGGGTGATAAGCTAGGTATTGCGGATGAGATAGATAAACATGCCATGGATAAATGCCATATCTCCTGTGTAACAAACTGGAAGATCAAAGGTGCTATTCACTAAGATACGGAAAAAGAGGAACACTCTTCCTCATTCTGACATTAGTCAAATAAATACATTTTATAGATGTGTTCACTGACCAAGTAAAAGAGCAAGTTCACTATATCAAGCCAACGAGAATTATAGAGAATTATAGAACCATATCTATTCCAAACTTCCAAATTTACATGTGAGAAAATTCAGACTTTGAGTTTAAGAGTGAACTTCCCAAGGTCATTTGGATAAAAATATATTAAACTCATCACCATAAATGAACCTACAACAAATACTAGATTATTTGGCTATAATTTTTACTTTTATCCATTAGTTTTTAATTAGTGACATAAATTCTCTGCCTTTGTTTAGTTCTGTATTTCATCAAATTATTTAGTCTTTGTTGACAAATTTCTCCTCCTCCTCTTCCTTCTCCTTTCCTCCACCTCCTCCTGTTCATCCTCATCTTCCTCCACCTCCTCCTCCTGATCTTCTCATTCTAGGATTTGGGCACTAAAGGAGTATGGACCTAAGAAATTATACTTTGCTACAGGGGTTTATTCTGCTTGGCTTCTCTGACCATCCCAAACTGGAGATGGTCCTGTCAGCAGTTGTCACTCTCTTCTACTTAATTACTTTGATTGGTAACACAGCCATCATTCTCGTATCCCTCCTGGATCCCCATCTCCACACACCAATGTATTTTTTCCTCAGGAATTTATCCTTCCTGGATCTATGTTTCACAACTAGCATCATCCCCCAGATGCTGGTTAACTTGTGGGGACCTGATAAGACCATCAGCTATGTGGGCTGTGTCATTCAGCTCTATCTTTACATGTGGTTTGGCTCCATTGAGTGCCTTCTCCTAGCTGTTATGTCCTATGATCGTTTTACAGCTATTTGTAAGCCCTTGCATTATTTGGTAATCATGAACCCACATTTGTGCTTCAAGATGACTACCATGGTCTGGAGTATCAGTTTGGCCAATTCAGTTGTATTATGTACACTCACCCTGAATTTGCCTAGATGTGGAAACAACCTTCTGGATCATTTCTTGTGTGAGTTGCCAGCTATGGTCAAGATAGCTTGCATAGACACCACAGCAGTTGAAATGTCTGTTTTTGCTTTAGGCATTGTCATCGTCCTTACACCCCTCATCCTTATTCTTATATCCTATGGTTACATTGCCAAAGCTGTGCTGAGAATGAAGTCAAAAGCAGGCCAACGAAAAGCAGTTAATACCTGTGGATCTCATCTCACTGTGGTGTCCATCTTCTATGGAACTATTATCTACATGTACCTACAACCAGGTAACAGTGCCTCCAAAGACCAGGGCAAGTTCCTCACCCTCTTTTACACCATCATCACTCCAAGTCTCAACCCTCTTATTTACACCTTAAGGAATAAAGACATGAAAGATGCACTGAAGAAGCTGATGAGAGTTGACCACAAATCTACAAAATCGAAGAGGAACTAGAAGTCATTAAAAAAGCATGGATAAGGCAATGAAATGTTTTCTAGTTGTCTTTTATTTTTACTGAGGCAACTAATCCCTAGATCATAGAGATTAATTAAAATAATAGTTCTTGTATGCAAAAATTTTGTGGATGCAAATAATATTATAATCATCCTACTTAGCTCTTTTATGCTTCTGATCATTGGCATATCTTCAGGAAAAACAGGTCATAGAAATTTTTTTTTTTTTTGCTTATAGTATAACACAAATGGCATGTAAACAAAAACTTGGATGCACTTAATTTATTCTAAGCCCCACTGAAATTGTTTTGGTTATCTAGTTTTGTATTTTCAGTGCTAATGCTTGGATTTTCAGAAATATAGGCCTGAATGAAAAGTTTTGTATGCATTATGATTTATATATTAAATAATAATATGCTAATGATTCTTTACATTAAACCTCTTGTGATGCCATGCAAACATTTATGTGTTTGGTGCAGACAATGCAATCTATAAAGTAGTAATTGTCATAAGCATTACCTGAAGCAATTCACTTTTTGTTCAATGAAACCTGATAATCAACTTCATGAGTAAAGAGTCTTTGCTTTTTAAGTCTATTACATCTTTATCATGATACAAGGGAGTAAGAAGGCACAAAAAACAGGGTTTTAAAGATGATAACACAGTCTTATTCATTTATTATTCATTCATAAAACATTTATTCTACAATTGTCTCATCTCAATGGAAAGAGAGTATGACGTGTTTGGAATTAGGCTTTTGCCACAGATCTATGGAATCGTGGAATTTATGTGATTTTTGAGAAACATAGATTTGTAAATTTTTATGTAGTGAAATTTCATAAGATGAATAAATATTTTTATTTCCATTTATCTTGATACAGTACTTACCTTTTTATGGGAAAATGTGATGACTTTTGAATTAAAATTTTATGTCTTCTAAGATCTGATACCTTTCTCTAAAAGACCCCATTAGTTAAAATTGTAATCAATCTAGATGTATAATATTTTCTCCTCTATCACTTCACAATTCTTGAAATGTGAAGAGGAAGGAGTCACTGGATAATTTTTAATTTCCCAGTCAGAACAACACAGTAATGTCTCACATAAAATATATTTGATATAGGAAATTGTCAATGTTCTTATTGTCCAAATACTACCTCTTTTAGAGTTCCCTTCAAAAACAATTCACTAGCCTACAGAAAAAATTCACCAGTAAGTACATGGAGAGAACATCAGTTATGTGGTCCTGATGTACATAATCTAGTCACCTCACTCATTACTCTTTTATCTGGAAAGTTTGTTCTTACTCTTGGCAAGAATCTGTAACTAATAATGTTAGGAGATAATTTAAGTTATTTGCTAACTTCAGTAATAAGTACACCAAAAATACAATAGTAATGCACTCTTAGGAGAACATTACATTTTACACCTATAATTGTTTGTTCTCCTATGTATCTCTAGTTTTATTTTTTCTTTGGTTTAAGTTTCTTCTGCATTAGGGTTGCAAATTAAACCAACATTTTAAATACTTAAACCTCCCTTTTATTTTTCCAAAATAAATGTATATATTCAGACCATTATATTAAAACACAATAAATCCTTAAAATATATTGAGCTTCTGTAAGCAAATCAGTACAAGCTTGTCAGTATGACCTCACATTTAAGGAATAATATGTGACTTGAAAAGGTAAGTGATAAAAGTAAGTAGTAATCATCATCATCATCATCCTCCTCCTCTCTAATTCTCTAGTAATCATCATCATTATCATCATCATCATCATCATCATCTTGATCTCTAATTCTCTTTAGAGAGAGGTTACTTTTCTCACCGAGGCCTCAATCAACATTCATGAGAATTTATCACACTTACTTTATGAGATGTTCTACGCAAAACTCATGGTAATCACAAAACATAAATCTAGAGCACAGACATAAGATCTTTAAAAAGAGGAAACTGAGAAAAACAGCATAGAAAACCACTAAACCAAAATGGCAGGCAGATATGCAAGAAAGAAGAAATGATGGAGATAGAGAGTAAGCAGAAAATAAAAAATAAGATGGTAGTACTAAGTCCTCATTTATCAATAATCACCCTAAATATAAGTGGATTGAATTCACCAATCAAAAGACACAGAGCATCTGGATGGGTTAAAAAACAGGACCCAAATATATTCTGCCTCCAGGAGACTCACCTCACCTCTAAAGACAAACATGGGCTCAAAGAGAAGGGATGAGAGATGATGCTCCAAGTAAATGGCAGCCGAAAGAAAGCAAGTTTAGCCATACTTATATCAGACAAAACAGATGTCAAGCCAAAAAAAAGGAACAAGAGACAGAGATGGACATTATATGATGATAAAGGGGACAATTTATAAGAAGGCATAATAGTTATTAATATATATGAACCTAACATAGCAACATAAAAATATATAAAGCAATTATTAACAGACCTAAAGGGAGAAACTGACAGGACCACAATAATGGTAGAGGACATTAACATCCCACTTACAGCCATGGATAGATCATCAGACAGAAAGTCAGCAGGGAAACAGCAGCCTTAAATGAAACATTAGACCTGTTGGATTTGATAGATTTATACAGAACATTTGATGCAAATGCAGCATAATACACATTCTTTTCAAGTGTACATGGAACATTCTCAAGGATAGACCATATGCTGGCACATAAGTCTCAATAAATTTAGTAAGACTGAAATCACATCAAGCATCTTTTGCAATCACAGTGGTATAAAACTGGAAACAACTAAAAGTAAGAAAGCTGAAAATATCACAAATATATGGAGACTGAAAAACACACTACTAAACAACTACTGGGTCAATAGGAAATCAAAAATATCTGAACACAAGTGAAAATGAAAATATGACATATTAAAATCTCTGGGATACAGCAAAAGCACTATTGAGAGGAAAGTTTATAGCAAGTACACTGTTGTTGAGAATGTAAATTTTTGCAGCCACTATGGAAAACAGTACAGAGATTCCTCAAAAAAATGAGAATAGAAATATCACATGTTCCAGCTATTCCACTTCTGAGTATTTATCCAGGAATATTAAAACACTAATTTGAAAAGATATAGGCATCCCTCTGTTCACAGCAGCATTATTTACAATAGCCAAGATACACAAGCAACCTAAACACCCATCAATGGATGAATGGATAAAGATGTGGCGTATACATATATGATGGAATATTACTCAGCCATTAAAAAGATGAAATCTTGCTTACTCTGTACTCATCTCAAGTTTTTCAGGGACAATGATTATCTACCAAAATAACCTGGGAGTTGAAGCTGACCAAATTGGCTTAGGTCAGTTCAGAACACACATGGACTCCATTTATCTCATTACATACTATTCTTGTCTTAATTTATTACATCTTGCTTTCTGCCTCTAAAAATGAAGATATGAACTAAAATGTTTAAAAACAAATAATAACAGAAACTTCTAGTCTGTCAGCTGAAAGATATACACATACACTCCCTTAAAAAAATAAGAAACAAAACAATCATTATTTAAAGTTAATGTACTTTATTCCATTTTGAACACAATAAATTCATTGAAAATGGTTAAATGTTTCTATAGTTTCAGCAAGGAGAGAATATACAAAATAAATATTTTAAATCTGTAAAAAATAAAATGAAATAAAATAAGATCTATAGCTCTCCTATCAACAATAAGTAGCAAATAATTAAATAAAATATATCAATAAAGATAAACAGCAAGATGTATAGAATATTTTTATGAAAAAGTACTATTCATCTTTACCATAGGGGGAAAATCTTTAATAAATTAAGACATGCCACATTCTTCAAAAAGAAATTTTTAAATATAAAGTTTAAAAAATGCAGATATTTCAGACAATTTCCTATATTTTGTTTGGCTTGTAACAAATTGACTTCAAGATTTATTTGGAAAAATGAGAGCTTAGTAGATCAAGACATTTTATAAAAAAGAGTAATAAGGATTTGCTGTGCCAGGCACTGAAATGTTATCAAGTAATAATTATTAAAAGCACTGGTTTGCAGATGACTGAAACAAAACGGACATCCCAAAACAAACAGGTGGGCATTTCCAGTTCTGGCAATAGGGTGATAGATCATTTTCACTAACCTAAGTAATGGAAAACAGTTCTATATGCAGCTTGTTAACTGAACACAAAGTGGTCAAGAAAGACATTTTCCATAATTTGTAAGCTTTGTTTGGAAACACTACTCCTTCACAATATTGAGTCATAGACGTGAACAATAAAATTTTTGTAATCTGTTGTTTCCCCTTTCTGGTTCCTTTGTTACCCTTTTTTAACAGAGATCAAGAAGTGAAGATGATGGACACATCCAAGGCCAGCTCAGGTGGTAACTTCATTTTGCTGGGCTTTTCTGATCAACCCCAAATGCAGCCCATTGTCTCTATGACTGTTTTTGCTCTTCCATATCATGACTCTCCTAAACAACACAGCAACTATTCTGGTGTCTTTTCTGGACAGCCGACTTCATACACCCATATACTTCTTCCTCAGTAACCTCTCATTTTTGGACATCTGTTACCTGCAATTCCTCTCCTAGGAATATACCAAAAGACATTCTTGCATATGTGTCCCAAGAGACATACACAAAATTGTTCATCATAATGCCTTTCATATGAGCCAAAAACTGTAATCAGTAAAAATGTCCATTAACAAGTGAATAGAAAAAATAATTGTAATATATTCAAGCAACAGAATATTATACAGCATGAAAATAAATGAACCATAACCACACTGAAATGTATTGGATAATTTTAGCAACCAAATGTTAAGTGAAAAAAGAAAAGTCCCAAAAGCACATATAAAATATGTGGAAGTTCAAAAACAACTAAACTTTAAAATTCATGCTATTTAGGCATTAATATATAAATTATATCCTAATGCAAATATGTGATGAACACAAAATTCAAGATCCTGATTCCCCTGGGGATCAGGTAGGAAGAAGGGAGAGTGTATAGTCATATGGGTAACTTAACTAAGCTATTAGTTAAGTTTCCCGTTCTTGAACAGAGTAACAGGCTGAAAGGTGTTCAAGGTATTATTTTTAATTCATTGAAAATGGAACAATGATGATATGGCTCATGACCCTAGAATTATGATCATTCCATAATTTTTTTAACCAAATGATTTCTTTCTTGTGGACACACCACCTAGATAATTGCCTATATTTCTCCAACTTGATTGATATCTTACCTGTTAAATAAACCAAATTTCAATTAAATGTGTTGATTTTTATAGATATGGTTTATATTATATTTATAATCTTCAATAGTAAATTTAATATAATACATAAATTTATCACTGAATCATCAGAGAAGAATTATTGGAATCCATGGAAGAAATCTAAATAGAAAATGAAAAGATAAAACCTAATGTCTTAAGGGAACTTTTCATAAAATTGTTGTTTGGATAAGCCTCTGACCATAGTCAAAGATCTGTTAATCACCTCTGTGGGACACCAGTCCCCGAGGTCTAAACCAAATCAACATAGTAGCCTTTAAAGTTGTACATAAATACTTCCCTACTACATCATTACGATTCTTGCATACACAGAGACCAACATAGTACTCTGTTTAATTAGGCAGAAATCTATCAACAAATGTGTCTAACAAGAGTATAAATTAAAGGCTACAAATACCTAACAAAAATACATTTAACAAAACCTAATTCCTCAACTCTTCTGGCAATCCCACATGTAGTTTTTCTCCAACATCCACGTTAGAGACTTCTGTTAAATCTTAGATCAACTGTTGCATTTAAATGTAAATATGATTGTGATGTTAGTGTAAGAAACTAGTGGCTATTCCAATATTTCATGGACTCAATAACTTGCCAAACAATTTTTCTGAATTTTCAATGAAATGAAGGATCACCATAACGGGAACATGGGTGCATTTGGACTACATAAGAGCATGACAGCTATGAATTCTTCCCTCATGAAAGCATAAATATATTCTAATATTTTTGTCTTCTGGTAAGTATTCTCTGCTATCTCCAACAGAAGAAGACATAGAGCAGAAAACAGATCCTAGATATCACAGTTGTTAGACCTCAGTCTAATGTGAGAGCAAAATGTGAAAGGTACGTAAGATGTAAATAAATATCAATACACTAATGCCCTCTCAGGAGTGAAGATTATATTAAATTTCAACAAGAGCCATTAGGGGTTTTCTTAAGTTACTGAATGCTCTCTATGTGCCAAGCATCTTACTAAATATTTTATATTTAACATATCATTTAATCCTCTTCACAAACCATTCTACAAAGCAGGTGCTACTAGAATAACTGCTTTACAGATAAGGAAACTCAAGCTTAAAGGAGCTAATTAGCTTGCTCAAGTTCACACAGTAGGAAAGTAGCTGAGGTCTGCTTTAATAAAATCACAGGTGGTCTGACTCTAGAGTCTGGACTCTTAAATATTTTTATATTATCTTTTTCTGCCTTGACTTGTGTAGCTATAGCAATATACCTCTTACTTTACAGTTAATAAAAGATCCATTTTGTATCTTTTCATTTTTTTACAAAATTTTAGACAACTATGAAATTTTATGTTTCCAGTTTTCTCTATATATCATTGTATATGTTCAAGTTATGTTTAAATAGGTCTGGTTCATTTGTCTTAAATTTCACGCAAGAAAGTGAAATGTAAAATTATGCTATATTATTAGAAACTGAAGTCCATACTATGAAAAATGAAAAAGTGTGTTTTAATTAAAATATATCATGCCTCTTTTTTAACATCTATTTCTTCAGCATGTTCTAAGTCTCATTTTTATATCACATTGGCTTTTAAATTTAAAATAATATCTAGAATTTAAGACCCAAGGCTTAAACCACTATGGAAAATGTTAAAAGGCATAAGATGGAAAGTCCTATATAAGGGTTCACAAGATTAAATTACATAAAGGGTAATTCTTGGCTTGGCAGCACTTCTAACAAGGATACCTGGGGCCTTATGTGATCCAAAGCTTAAACTGAGCCAGGAATGTTTCTCACCCAGTAAACCTAGCTAACACATGTTTTAGAAAATGTATGTAGATCACAGATGTGCAGCACACCTAGAGTACCGTATTCACTTCTGAACTCACTAATCTGAGGCATTTGATAAACCACGGTGCATCCAATGGATAGCAACCAGAGAAGCACAGTAATTAAAGCTCATACAGTGATCTGTGCACTTAGTCTGGGAAGATAAATCTAAGAGTATATTTGTTAATAGATTCTAATATTAAAAGACTTAAAGACATATAAAAATTTTAATGAGCCAAATTAAATAATATTGTCTAGATGCACATTTGGGGAATTAAACTATTAAAATACAAGGAGGTGATTACTACAAACATCAGGATAGCAGATACTTTGGGGGAAGAGAGGAGGGTTATGATTGGGATGAGGCACAATGAAAAGCTCCCAGGTTGGTTGGCAAAGTTCTATTTCTTGACCTGGGTGTCAGTTACAAAAATATTCACCTTAGTTCATCAAGCTTTTACTTTTTCTTTCTGTATCCATGTTTTATTTTATATCGAAACTTTTCTATTATTTTTGAAACTAATTTTTTTTAAACAAATCCATGTCAAATTGACTTATTCTGTGTTTATTTCCAGAATTTAAAAAAACAGCCAGTGCCTGGTTGTTACAAAGAAGCATCTTTGAGCTCAACATAAGAAGTGAGTAAGAGGCATTGATTAAAGGGAAGAGGCTGCTTCATATGCAACTGACTTCCCTGTTACTGAAGTTATGAAAATAGGAGTTATATGAATACTCTGTGGAAGGATTTCCTATGAGGGGCCAGAGGCTGGATTCATGGCTTTCTAGGTTCATTTCAACTCTAAAATTCTATGGCCTTTTGATTTCCAACACTATCCCAACCTTAAGTGGTCTAAAAAAGCCAAGTGTATTTTGTAATCAAAGCATTTTGAAAACTCACATCCTTTCCTCTGAGGTTTATCCGTTCAATCTGTACACTGTGTTTGTAAGTAATTTTGTAACATAAGTATGCTTGTGCACTTAAAAAATCATGCCAAAGATAGTTTAAGCATTCCAGTTTAGCTCTAGACCATCACGGTAAATCACCAGTGTGAAAAATGAAAGGAATAAGCGATAGAGTAATAATGATTTGTGGACAGGTGAATATAGTTTTTCATTTTTAGAATTAAATATGAACCAAGTACAGTTCCAAGTGTTTTCACAAATATTAACTCTCACAATTTACCTTCATTTAACATATAGAGAATCCAGTATACAGACAGGTTAAACAAATTGCCCAAGGACAAAGTGCTTCCAAGTGGTGAAGCTGTAATTTGATCCCAGGCACTCTGAGTCAGAAATTTGTGCACTTAAGGCACTAAGCTTAATTTACCTGACATCTACTCCATAAAAATTAGGCACTCTTTAAATTAAATTTCCATTTTGTATTGAGAAAAACTGCATCTCTATCTCATAGTTCTTGGTAATAACAGTTCTTTCTTTATGATTATAACATTATAATGTTTTAACTAAAATGCTTATAACAATGATATACTGTAGGTAATTTATCTTTACCTTATTTTACTATAACTGCAAAAAATAGGTTGTTATTCCTTAGCCCCAAAAACACTGTAAATGTAAAGTATCCTAGGTCTGACGTTCATAGTCAGAACTCACATACATAAAAAATTCATAAACTAACTCAGTAATTAAATAGTCCATCTATTTAATGATATGTTACAGTATTCAGAAATAGTAAGATTAATGTAATTTTATCTCTTATCTGTATTCTTTTAGAGTCAAAATAAGGTGATGGTTTTATCTATCGAGTTGCAAAGCAACCAGAGGATCAACTCATATAATTAGTAAATTCTATGGGGAAAAACAACTCAGATTGTTTGATAAACTGTATTTTGTTTGAATTTCCTGCCTTGTTAATTTTGCTGAACGTTCAGGTGAGTAGGAGCTAACACAGATTGTTGCCATTTGTATGTGGTGACCAAAGGTTTTGGAATTAATTAAACTTTTAATTCTGCAACAAACCAATAAGGCTGTTTAGATGATGGAATAACACTCATAAACAATATTCAAAGAAACATATGGCCTCTGTACATGTAAATAAATAAGGGGCTTTTTTTCCTGGCACCAAAAACACATGCACAAAAAAAGGGCAGTATAGTAGAGAACATCAAAACTGACAAAAGAACCACAGTGTCTGCAATGTTGAAAAGGAGGCAAATAGAAGAAGGAGGCTAGCAGTGATGATCGTTATGATTGTGATTATAAAGGCTGAGATGTAGACATTTGGAAGTGAATAGGGAAAGTCATTCTGTTAGCAAATGGTGGAGCTTATCCCAGGAAAATGTCATTTAACTTTTACCTCAAGCTCAACTCCTTTGTAAGAGAAATATTTGTGTGATCAAGTGATGCTTACATCATAGTTTCAAGGAGGAACAACTCCCCAAAATATATTCCACTCTTAAAATTAGATAATTAACTTAATGGATTTATTACTTAATGAAAATACATTAAATCATGAGTGACATAGAATATTAAGCCTTTCCAATTATTCACAATCCAATGTGACTGGGTTTAACATACTATTTTTAGAACCACTCTGGAAATGATTAAATATGGAGAGATTCTGGGAAATGAACACAGGGGGTAGGTTAAAAGAGATATTCCAAAATGCGAGAAAGCATGCAAATAAGTGAGTTTTAGATATCCATGACAAACTTTGGAGATTTTTGGTTCTACCTAAGGCTGACACTATTTTTTGTTACCGTGGTATTGTCTCCTAGCCTTTCATGAGAGGCAATGGAAACAAGCAATGGAAGTTCCAGAACAGACTTCATCCTTCTGGGCTTTTCTGATCGGCCCCAGTTAGAACGCATCATCTCTGTGGTTGTCTTCATATTCTATATTGTAACTCTGGTAGGAAACACAACTATCATTCTTGTATCTTACCTAGACACCCAGCTCCATACTCCCATGTATTTCTTCTTATCCAATTTGTCTTTTTTGGACCTCTGTTATACAACTAGCATTATCCCCCAGATGCTGGTAAATCTATGGGGTCCAAAAAAGTCTATTACATATGGAGGGTGTGTGCTCCAATTTTTCTTTGCCCTTGACCTGGGCGCCACAGAATGTCTTCTCTTGGCTGTGATGGCTTATGACCACTATGCTGCTGTCTGTCAACCTCTTCACTACACAGTAATAATGCACCCTTGGCTTTGCCAGAAGATGGTGTTGACCGCCTGGATAAGTGGTCTTGGCAGTGCCTTAACTGTTTGCTCCTTGACTTTGACGTTGCCAAGATGTGGGCACCGGGAGGTGGATAATTTTTTCTGTGAGATGCCAGCATTGATCAAGATGGCTTGTGTCTATTCAAAAGTAATTGAAGTTGTTGTCTTTGCTCTTGGAGTGGCATTTCTTCTGGTACCTTTATCCCTAATTCTGATCTCATATGGAGTTATCACTCAAGCTGTCATGAGAATCAAGTCAGCAGCAAGGTGGCGAAAGATCCTTAATACATGTGGTTCTCACCTCACAGTAGTAACTCTGTTTTATGGAACCATCATTTATATGTACATGAAGCCACAGACTAGCACCTCCCAAGATGAGGGGAATTTCCTTACTCTCTTTTACACAATTGTCACACCCAGTCTTAACCCCCTGATCTACACTTTGAGAAACAAAGATGTAAAAAGTGCAGTCAGGAGAATACTGTGGATAGAAAAATGGCTGGCAAAGTCATGAATTAGATGGAAAAAATCAGAGTGTAGAGAGCTAAAAAAAACAATATTGATCTTTACCAACAGAAAAGGAATCAATTCATTTATTCAAAGAGCATTTCTTTGGTGTTTACCATGTATCAAGAACTGTACTAGGTACTGACTCTGTAAGGAAGTAGGAAGTAGAGAGAAATGATAAGATAGATGATAAACAGAGATGTAGATACATACATAAATAAAATGTAATTCATGCATTTAGAAAGCTTCAAGACTAATCAGGGACTACAGATAAATATGGTAAGTACAGTAATGTACATAGAAATGAGAAAAGATTTCACATGAGCATCTATTTGCATGTAAGACTGTACTGATTTTTTTCTTCCCAGATGTACCACTTTTATTAGAAATAACACTCCCTTTCATTCACCTGATACTGCCAGAGGAGCCTTTGTGGTGGAGACACAGCCCACCAATACCCATTCCACCTTCTGCCTCAAGTTCTAACTGAGAATAGGGCTACCATGCTACAAATAACATTTCCTAGCCTGGCCTCTACCAACACAATGCCAGGAAAGTGATGTGTGCAACTTCTCAGCCATATTCTCAAACATGAAGCCACTTGCTCTAACCTTCCACCTTCTCCTTCCTCTTGGCAGGACTGTGAATGTGAAGGGTACCTAGCTTTGACAAAGACCCTGAGAGGGAAGTAAGATGGGAACAGAACCAGCCCATTAGCAGAGCAAGACTCCAGATTATTACAGGAGAAAAATCTTTCATATTATTTAATATTAATTAAGCCACTGTATTTTGGGATCTCTCTGAGAGCTTGGCTTTTACCTTTCTATGGCCTGATAAGGAGTCTGGGCCTTTTCCTGCAGGGCAGTATGGTCCCTGGACCTGCAGCCTCAGCATCACCTGGCCACTCACTAGGAAAGCAAATTCTAAGCCCCACTTTAGATCTACTGAATTAACCACCTGAGGGTTGGACCCCAGCAATCTATGTTTTTCAGCAACGCTAAAGTTTGAGAACCACTGCTATAGAGAAAAGGGAGTCACTGAACGTCTCTAAAAAGAAAATTAACATGGTTTATAGATTTTGATTAATTTCCTTCCTGATAGGTATGTGAAAGAAGGTGAATACAGATTTCTCAAAGCTTTTAGATAAGTAGTTTCCAAATGTCCCAAATGTCAGACACCAGATCATGGCCAGTCCATTACTTTTCTTCCCCCCACCAATCTGGAGAAAGGAGGAAAATACTAAGTTTCAAGTAAGATTAAATGAAGTCAGTATAAAAGATTATTCTTTATTTAATACTATCTATTTGCACTATGGCTTTATAATGTTCTTTTCTTGAACTATTGTGGTAGTAGATGGTAATTTATTAGAAAGGGGCTTGATGCTCTTACTTGACAAAACAAAAATTTAGTAATCTCATGTTTGCTCCCCTAATTTTTTTTACTTTATTTTACTGGTAAAGACATTCAAAATCTGGGAATCTCTATGCTGGAGAATAAACTAAACTTCTCTACAAATTGGCCATTTCAGATATTGAAAATCCTCTCAGCAAGTTAAAGTCCTCACATCTGCAGTGCCATTGCAATGTCATTTCAAAGGCAAAGCAAGCCACCATCTGCCTGAAGTCGGGAGGGGGGGTTGTATGAGTTTATGGTCTTATCTCCATCCTTAAGCCCTGTGGTTCCCAAACTTCCACAGTAGAACATGCCTTTATTTTAAGATTTTGATTCCTTTTTACACGTAATTTTAAAATTGTCAGTTGTGTGAGCCTTGGTAAAAGATGAAGAATCTGATAAAGAATGATAATATCAAAAGAGAGAGAAAGCAAAAAGACGATCTACACTTGTCGGTACTGTAAGGACTATGAAGGAGCAAAGTACAGAATGGTGAAATTGTGGACACTGGAAATGAGTATCAACTTTTCTTTGTGAAAAGGGCTGATCCCAAATCTTCATAGGCATATATTACTTTAAAAAGTCTCTTACTCAGTCTTCAACACTCAGTTGAAATCTTACCTCATCTGAAAAGTCCTTAGATATCTCTTCAATGCATCTTTAGAATCCCCTCCAAAATCTGACCGTATCAGTTTTACGGTATTCTCATTTTACTTGTCTGCATGTATGAGTGAAAGACACTGAACTTTTTAACAACATAGAACATCTTATTCATGTGAGATTTTGCTGTGTCTAAATTGGCTGCTAACATGAATTACATATTCAATAAGTGTCTGTAGAATGATTAAATGAATATTTTTAATAAATCGACAAGAAAATGTTATTAATTCTGCAGACTTTGGTGAATGTTCATTGGGTAATGAATTTGGGAGCAATATCTTCAGGCTTTTAACATGAAACACTGAGACTTAAGGGAAGGGAAGGATAGTATAGTTTTTTCTTTCATATGCATAATACTGAATCGTCACAACATCCCTTGGAGGTACATACGAGAATGGAAACTAGAAAAGCAGAAGGAATAAAAGAAAAAGTTGCTTATTATCTCATAGGCCAGAAGTAATGACTGCTAACTTTTTAATTAATTTCCTTCTAATTTATGCGCATCCATATTAAAGTTTGGGTCACTTTCAGTATCCTGTTTTATTTCTCCCAATATATGCATTCACATTAGATATATCACCCCCAAGGGAGCAAAAAGTGACTCTTGGACGAGTGCCAAAAATCTTAGCTAGTACAATGATTGGTGGCCCTCCAAAGAGCCACTGTACATAAACAGATAAAGTTTAACTGGAGTATTAAATTTTCATTGAGATGGCGATAATGAAAAAAAAAAAAAAAAAACACTGGGAAAACAATACCTGAGTGGTATAGTATGTGCTTTTCCTTATTTGAAAAGATGACTAAAATAAAGACTCCCAAGCCAAACTGATTAGAAGGGTGCGCATACCAAGGCTCACTCCAGCACCTGAGACGGGCATAAATAGTCTTCTAGGTTAGTAAGTGACACCTGAATTCATAATAGCCTAGTTAAACAAGCTAAAACGCTGGGAATTCCCTGGCATACTTTTTTTTTAAGTTTGATAACACAATGTTATTATCAAGAATTTGAGGAAACAGACGTCTCATTTACTCCTGGTTCTATTAGTCATCTGCTGCTACATAAACATTTTTTAATAGAAATAAAACTTCTAGAAATGATAAATATAGGTTAAAAAACTCCTGCCCACAATTCCTAAATATAAAAAGCTTGGAAAACTAAAACTTTAAAATGAACTCTTTTGGCAGGGAAACCTGACCTAAACTGATGCTCTTCTGGTCTGTACTCTCAGTTCTATTAAACAAAGATAGATCTTTTTTAAAAGGAAAAAATTCCTTTGTGAGAGAGAATAATATTAGCTATTTGACATTCATCAGAAACAGCAGATATTTCTTAAAGAGGATATTCATTATTATCACTAATCTATAAAACCATAGATTTTCTTTGGAGTTGAGGATTCAAGAGAAATTATAATGTTTCTGTTTTAAGATACAGTATAATCATCAAAGGAAATACTGTCAAAGAATAACTTTAATATATTTTTATCGAAAATTTTAGGTGCACATTTACAGTAGCCACATGAAAACGATGGCTTTTATGCTCTCGTGCACCAACCAAAATATCAAAAGTTTTCATCCTTGCTATCATTGTATCCTGCTGGTAAGAAATGTTGCATGAACTCAAAATACAAACACGGCCCACTGCTTTTCTTTATTGTCATTATTTTCCAATTTATTTATCGACCCCCAACTGCAACATTAACAGAACGTCCACTGTCTCCGCTTTGGGCTCCCTGTCCCCCAGAATGATCTCCAAATTTGAAATTCCAAAAATGAGTTTCTATCAGTTAGCACACCCAACCAGGAAAGGAACAGTGTCCCAGTCCACTACTGCCATTTCTCCTTAGTGACACAAGGTGGTGCTATTGAAAAATGACCCTTCCAGGTATAAGCACTGACTGTCCATATTATAACAAGAGCTAAGTATTCCAGACCTCCACACAGGTGATGGTGGTCCTTATAAGGAAGTAGACTCCACTCCCCACCTTTTCATAACCATCGCATCCCAGTAAGCCTTGCCTTCAGTCTCCCTGAGTGGCAGATCTTCGTTTTCAGGTTTTCTAGTTTTAGAATAACCCATCTCCATCGAAGAGCCTGCAGCCCAGTAACTCCGGCCAAATTTGCTTGGGCATGAGGTTCTTGAGGCCCTGACCACCGTTCCCTCTTCTTTCTTGGGGATCCCCATCACCATAGTGTCTGACAATTTTTCCTTCATCAGTCAAGCCTCCAACCTCCGCCCAACACACACAAAAGTGAATCTTGTAACTATACTCCTTTCCCAGAAGATGGCGCTCTCCACCCGTGCTCTTGAGACCTCATTTCTAACTGATAAATTTGCTGCAAAGATGTGGCGCAACAGGCTTTAGGATAAATCCTGCAACATCACACAGTGAGAACCAAAGAGCAAGATTTATTGGGCAAACATAGAAACCACAGTCAAGCACAGGAGGCACAGTGCCTCCGCCCTCTCATAATCCCATGGAGAGGGGAACCAGGGCCGAGGCCAAGCCGTTTGACATGCAGTGGGGTCAGTGCTCTAGTCCTGACCCAACTGCTCTACCTTCTCAAAAGGTAAACTGGAATGCCACTTCTCAGTGAGACAAGACTACTTCGTTGCCAGGCTATCTGGGTTTAAACGCCAGCTGTTTGCAGGAGTTGTCTGAGGGCGAGCTGCCTGACACCTGGAGACCATGGATTCTGCAGAAAGTTGTAGCCCCTCCTGTTAGGGAGTATAAGGCACTGGGGTCCTATGGTAAACCGAGTTTAGGTGAGACCCTCCTCCCAGGAAGAGGGGGAAACCCCAGTTCCAGCTAGCTCATTTCCTAGACAACCTAGAGTGAGATCCCAGGATCACTTTTGAAAAGTTCTGCTCATTGCTCCACAAATTAAGCAAAATACTGCACATAGTGTTTAGTATAGTGTGCAATTAAAGTGCTCAATAGTATTAACTATTGTATTAGTCCTATTTGGTTATTGTTCCTTTTATATAACTCCCTTAGGAATCTCACATGGGGAGCGTATCCGAAGCAACTGACAGGGATGGACAGCCTTCTCTGAATCCATTAGCAAAAAAGAAAAGAAAAGAAGGATTCTAAAAGTACCTCAAACCTCACCCTCAACTCTCAATGTATAAGCTGGACTTAAACTACACATTAAACCAGTTGGCCTTAACATTTATAGAATATTCTAACCAAAAGCAGCAGAACACACATTCCTCTTAAACACACATGAATATTCTCAAGGATACATCATAAGAACTGACACTGTCAAAACATCCATATCATCCAAGGCAGTCTGCAGATTCAATACAATCCCTATCAAAATTCCAATGACATTTTTTCATAAAAATGGACCAAACAATCCTAACATTTGTATGGAACCACAAAAGAACCCAAACAGCCAAAGCAATCTTGAAAGAACAAAGTTGGAGGCATCACATTTTCTGATTTCCAACTATTACAAAGCTACAGTAATCAAAACAGTGTGGTGTTAGAATAAAAACAGACACATAGATCAATGAAACAAAATAGTATAAACATAGGTATTTATTTTTCCCATTCCATGATTTGCCTTGAAATGCCCCCAATGAAGAGAGAAATAGCATGTGTGGTTTATATAAACATATTGTTGACACAGAGGTGATAGCGAGTATCATTTCATTTAACAGGCTTGGAGTGAAGGTCAGAAGATACTGACTACTATGACCCCTTGCCCAAAGACCAGAGCATGACACAGTCACAACTTAGGATAAGGGAACCAAAAGGAGTCAGCAGAAGCAGGAGGAAAGGAATGGCTGGAGACACTGAAGGGTAACCCAGAAAAAGCATATCAAGGAAACGAAGAATTCATTCCATTCAAAAAATATTGTGCCCCACCACCACCACCACTTCTATTTGCCTGGCAAGGTTCTAGTGGCCTCAAATACATCAGCAAACAGGAGACCAGGGGCCTAGCCCTTGTAGAGTTTATACTGTAGCAGAAGGATAATACACATAAAAAATAAACATTATAAGTAAGTCAATATGTATTAGAAATTATTATGAGGTATGGAACGAAGTAGGGTAAGGAAAAAGCAAATGAGACTACCAGGAGGCAGAATATAATTTTAAATAGGGTTGTTTCCCACCCTCCCCCACAAAATTAAGGGCTCCTTAGTGTCCAGTGCTGCAGGGAGGCAGATGTGGCTGACAAAAGGATGTTGGACTAAATCTTTCATTTTCATACTCAGGGAGTTTCTCTTCAGTATGCTTTCTTCTTTTCTGCCCCTTGAGAAAGCCCCTCTGAGAGCTTTCTCGTACTTTTCACATTTACATGGTTTCTCTCCTGTGTGCAGTCTTTTTGCATACATTGTTCCGAGCTCTGATAAGAGGTCTTCCCACATTCATTACACCCAAAGGGTTTCTCCTCAGTATGGACTCCTCTGCGGTGCTGAAAGCCTGAGCTGTAACTGAAGGCTCTTCCACACTCTTGACACTCATAAGGCTTCTCCCCAGTGTCGATTATTTTATGTTTGGTAAGGTCAGAGCTGCAACTGAAAGCCTTCCCACACTCAGCACACCAGTAGGGATCTTGTGTTTAGGAAGTCTGAACTCCCACATTCTGCAGACTCATAGCTGCCTCTCTCCAATGTGGATCCTCTGATGCACTGGAAGGCAGTGCCTAAACTGGGAGGGCTTGCCACAGTCAGCTCACAAGGCTTCTCCCCAGTGTGGATTTTCTGTTTCACAGTAAGGCAGTTCCAAGTCTTAAAGGCTTTCCCACAGTTGCACACTCGTAGGGTTTCCAGCCATGTGAATCTCTATGCTGAGAAAGGGCTGATCTGCTACTAAAGGTTTTCTAACACTCATTACATTCAAAGGGTTTCTCCCCAGTGGAATCGGTGGTGTTCATGAGGGTCGGGATTCCCCACAGCCCCCACATTCACAGGGTTTTTCTCGTGTGAATTCCCTTGTGTTTAATAAGATCTGAGTTCCCAATGAAGGCTTTGTGACACTGGTCGCACATACATGGTTTCTTCCCACTGTGTATTTTTTTGTGAGAGCTGAAATCACCCTGAAAGTTTTCCACAGTCTTCACATTCACAAAGTCTCTCATTGGCATGCATTTTCCATGGAGAATAAGATCCAACTGCCAATAGATGTTTTCACAATCTGTGCTACATTCACAGAAATTGTGCCCATTTGAAATTCTCTTATACTTGGCATATTCCAAGTTAAGATGCAAGCTTTCCTCTAAATCCTTATTTTTTTGTTCTGAAATCAGGATTTTCTTAGGTTTGTCTTTCATCTTCCTAGAATTTCTATTCTTACCTGTCAATGCCTTTGTGAATTTTCTGCAAATTCTTCTGAGTATTGTCAAGATGACTCAATGTGACTATTTTCAAAGCACAGTTTTTCAGTTGATTCCCTACCTTCCCATCTTGGTCTTAACAGTTGACACTAAAAAAAAAGGAATGGAGGGAGGGAGGAAAAAAGAGAAAATGTCACTTGTTTATTGCACTCATGTGGGGGAAAAAAGTGGATGATGATTATATGGAAGAAGAACAACGGGCTGTGATGAGATATCTTCTAAGCCTAAGGATTGTTTAAACATTATAGGCAAGGAGCAAGACAAAATTAAGAAATACTGGGAAAGAGTTATCCGAGAGAAATAAAGGGAAAGGAGAATGAGTTGAAGCAGAAAATAAAAGGAAATAAAATATGTGGTAAACGAAAATAGAAAATCAAAAATAATAAAATAATGCCATTTGCAGCAACATGGATGGACCTGGAGAATGTCGTTCTAAGTGAAGCCAGCAAGAGAAAGAAAAATGCCATATGATATCACTTATATGTGGAATCTAAAAAAAAAGACAAAAGAACTTATTTACAAAGCAGAAATAGACTCACAAAACAAACTTATGGTTACCAGGGAGGGAAGGGGCTGGAAAGGGATAAATTGGGAGTTCTAGATTTGCAGATACTAAGTAATATACATAAAGTAGATAAACAATAAGTTTATACTGTATAGCACAGGTAACTATATTCAATATCTTGTAGTAACCTATGGTGAAAAAGAATATGAAAATGAATATATGTATGTTCCTATATGACTGAAGTATTATGCTGTACACCAGAAATTGACACAACATTGTATACTATACTTCAATAAAAATGTATTTTAAAAAATGAAAAATCTAAGGACATAAAGATAGGGTTTTATAACCTCAGAGTACCCTCCAAACTAGACAAAATGTAACTGAAAAATAGGTTATATCTGCAGTGATCCCACCAATGAGGCTCAAGAATGAGATAATCACTCAAGGAATCTGTTCAGCCCTGGCCCAATGTCGCACACCTCACTTTGAATACACTCTCTTCTGACTCCTAGGTTATCTTCAGTATTTTCTTTCAAAATATAACTCTAAACTCCTCATGTATATATGTGTGTGTGTGTATGTGTGTGTGTGTGTGTGTGTAGCACTAAACATCCCTTCTGTAGGAAACCTGATTAACTTTGATCCAACTTTGGTCACACGAGGACTGAGTTGTCTTTGAGTTCTCTTAGAAGTTACTACACACTCTGTACTAACATATGAGTTGTTATATATGCTATTTTGTTAAATCTTAACTAATCAGGTCACATATTTTTTCTTCCTAACGAGAATGCAAAGTCTCTTCTGGCATAGGTTCTACCTATTCTATGAATAATCTCTTCATCAAAATCCAAAATAAAATGTATCCTCAATATAAGAACACTATAGGTACACAACAGGGGGTGAGGCATGCTGACCCTCTGCCTAGTCAAAAATCTGCATATAACTTTATACTCAGCCCTCCACATTCACAGTTCCACATCTTCCCACAGACCATGTAGTACTGTAGTACACATTTACTGAAACAAATCTGCATATAAGTGGACTTGTGTAGTTCAAACCTGTGTTGTTCAAGAGTCCACTGTGTATTACTTCAATGACAATA
Organism: Camelus ferus; assembly: GCF_009834535.1. Classification (NCBI taxonomy): domain Eukaryota; kingdom Metazoa; phylum Chordata; class Mammalia; order Artiodactyla; family Camelidae; genus Camelus; species Camelus ferus. The sequence goes on along the minus strand of NC_045715.1, from coordinate 19,280,561 downwards.
TCTACAGACTGTAGACATAGCAACTGACCCTGAAATAAGAGACTGGTATACACATGGGCTTTTTCAGTGTTGATAAAACAAATATTTATTAAACATGAATCATATGTCACTATGTTCTAGAAATAACTATAGTCACTTACTTTAAGAAGTTCCCAATATAGCACAATGCTCCTCAAACTTTCACGGGTATACCACGTAGGCAGCTTGTAAAAATGCAGATTCAATCCTGCCCCCATATATTAATTATGTAGTAGGTATGGGTGATATTCAGGAATCTATATTTGTAACAGGTACTCCCACTGACTCAGTTTCAGGTGGTCATCACTCAGGAAAATACTCTCCGGTAGATCCCTATGTCTTTTGAAAACAAAGGCAGGAGAATATCTAGGAATACTGGGTTGAAAACTGCACTGCACTGGACTAACTGGCCAGGCCTGTGGGAAGATTAAGGTGGTGGTTTAAGAGTGTAATGAAAATGGAGATTATAAACTTTTATCCAAGTTAGTGAAAATAAAATGAATCCAAGTGCGCAGGATCCATATGCTTTTTGAATGGTGACAGGTTGAAACTCCAGGGTTTAGTTTTTCTCTATTTTTTCTTCTGGAAGACTTTACATGCAAGATTCACAGCTAGGAATGATCTACATGGTATGTCCTTAAGTTGCCAAGATAAAGAAAGAAGAGAACAGAAGACAGAAACTCAGATTCTTTACCACTCACCTGCACAGGAGTTCCTAGGGGCCTCTCTTAAAGCAGCTCCCTGCAGATCAAGAACACAGGACTCCTGACCTTGCTCCAGCTGGGAGATTACAGCAGGTTTGGGAAACTGCAATGCTCCTTGTAGGGAAGGTGAGAGTATACAATTATTGGGAGAGTAAAATAAAGCCTACTCCAAAGCCTTGTCCTAGACTTCTGGTCAGTAAGAGGTCAATAGAGATCAGAAGGGATAAATAAGCAGAAAGTAAGTAATAGATGGATTTAAAATACCCTCAGAGGATCCAAAAACATGTAAATAAACCCTACAAATGAATAATAAAAAGGCAGACAACCAATTAGAAGTGTAGCAAAAGAACAGGCACTTCACAAAATACTATGCCTATGAGATTTGTAGATACTGACAGGTATATATAGAATAGATAAACAAGTTTATACTGTATAGCATAGGGAAATGTATTCAAGATCTTGTAGTAGCTCACCGTGAAAAAGAATAGGTAATGAATATATGTATATTCACATATGACTGGAAAATTGTGCTGTACAACAGAAATTGATACATTATAAACTGACCATACCTCAATTAAAAAAAAACAGTATGTCTAAATAGCCAGTAAATGTTCAACACGGTGCTCAACTTCGTTAGTTAGCAGTGAAATGCAAATTTAAACCACATGAGACTATTACACACCCATCCACAATGGCTCAAGTGAAAAAGACAGTACCAAGTGTGGCAAGCATGTGGAGCAATTATAACTTTCAAACACTGCTTTAAAAACGTAAATTTGTACAACTACTTGGTAAACTGTCATACTCTAAGACCCCACAATTCCTTGTCATAAACTATAACAGAAATGCACACATATGCTCAGCAAAAGACATATACCAAAATGTTCACGGCAGCACCTTTTGTAATAACCACATCTGGAAACAACTCAAATGACCAGCTATGGTAAAATGACAAATTTGTGATATTATCACACAATGGAAGAATGTACAGTAATGAGAATGAATAAACTGCAACTCTTGGCAACAAAAGAATAAATCTCAAAATATGTTGAGCAAAAGAAGCCGAAACACAAAAGAAGATATACTGTTCAATTCCATTTATATAAAATTCAAAGACAGGCAAAATTAACCTATCAGGTTGGAAGTTGGGAAAATTATTACCTCAAGTAGAGGTGGGGAGGACAGAAGAAGCACTGCCTGAAGGGGGCACAAGCAGCAGGCTTCTGAGGTGCAGGCAATGGTCCCTTGTGGGTCCCTTTGCTTTATTAAAATTCATTAAGCTGTACACTTATAACCTGTATAATTTTCTGTATACATGTTATACTCAATATGATTCCACTCCCCACCACCCAAAAAAAAAAAATGACAACAATATAACTAGGCTGCCCTTTTTCTGCTAAAGAAAAAGAAATTCTTTCTGATGGATTGTGTGCAGTAAGTCTATGGCAGAGTATCTCTCTGATCTAGTGGAGGTGACAGGAATTAAAGGATGAGTTTTATGAGGACTCAGCAATGGTAAAGGAAGCACTGTCTTTGCATAAATATGAAGTAGAGCCACAGAACCAGAAAGTGGTGAGAAGAGAGAAAATTCTCTCTCTGGACCCAAAGAAAGTCCCAAGATACTTTCCCTCAGGAGGCCCTAAAGATGATCCTTATCTAAGTAATACTGAACACTGACCCATGAAGAAGTAAAGGAGAACCAAAGTGAGTGAATAGAGTCTTTCTCAGAGAGCAAATTCCCATAATTTTCCAACATCACATTCCTATAGAGGTCCCTCTGAGCAGGGATCAAATACATCCATTCCTTATGGATGAAATAAACAGCTATGTCTTCAAACATCACAAGCTCCCGAAACAACAAATACTTGCTGTGTTTGGAATAACCCCATGACTTTGATCAAATAAACCATGAGCTCTTGCTAGAATAAAATGCTATCACTCTTATTATGATTGTGGAAGAAGTGGAGGAAGAAGAGAGAAAGCAGTAAGCGGGTTAGGAAGGGTTAAACCAACAAACAAATTCTATTTAGTGAGGAATAAACATCTAAAATTTGGAGGTGGATGGGAAAAAATTACAGTTGGCCTTATTCAGAAAGAATCATCACTCTCCAGAAGGAGAAAGGAAACCAGAGGTCACCTGGGGATGGTTTATCAAAGGTACCTCTTCTTGTGCTCTGTCTCCTTGGCAACTCTCATGACCAAAGGCAGATGCAGGGGAAGCAGATGTAGCTAAGAGGAGAGAAAGTCATCAGTAGAGTCAATGGGAGCAAAAGACCTTCTCCTGTCAGTAATGAATTCAAACTCCAAAGTTATTCCACACACACTTTCATTTCCAAATTCATATCCAAATTCTGAATTCAAATTTGTCAACTATCCAGAAATCCCCTAATAGTCTTTCCTGGGGTGTAAACTGCAGTAATCTCTGAGCTGAGGCGCCAGTCTCAGTAATCACATCACTGATCTGGTTTCCTCCAGCTCTTCCTTCTAGTACCTTTGTAGCACTCCTCCTCCACCACCAGGACCACTATGCCCTTATTTGATCTGTCTGAAATATTTGCTTTTAACCATTGCCTTCCTTTCTCTGACTTCCTTCTTGCTGTTTCCTACTTCCCGTAATTTTCCTTCTCAGTCTCCTTCAACAGTAGCTCCTCGTGTAGTCACCTCTCACATTTTCAGTGTCCTGAAGGTCTCCATCCTTGTCCCTCTGCTCTTCTCACTCTACACCTTCTCCCTCACGACTGCATTTATATTCATGCCTTCAACCTGAACAGATGATTCTCAAATCTGTATTTCTAGCCCAACCTCCCTGCTAAACTCAAAACTCAGGACTTCAGGCAATGGACACCTTTGATTGCATGCCCACAGGCACCCCAAACTCATTATCTCTAAATCCAAATTAATCATGTCCTCCTTCTATATTGCCAGGCTTAGTGAACAGCACTTTTATTTACTCAGTCACCCAAGCATAAATCCTTTCCTCTTATGTACCCTATACATTTACTCAAACACAAAGACCATATATCCTATTCCCATTATACCTCTGATCCTACTCCCACAGCACCCTGTACCTGCTTCTATCACAGTATGTACAACACTGGATTGTCATTCACAGATGTCCTAGTCTCTTTCCCCAACCAGATTGAAGTGCCTTGAGAGCAGGAGCCAAATGTCCTTCAAATTTGTATCTCTACTCCCAAAATAATCAGCTGGCACTTAAAATATACTCAGTAAAGGTTGTGTGAATGAATGGATGAATTAAATGAATGAATAAATAAATGAATTGTTTAGCATCTGCTCCTGGTGTACAAGGGACTGACAAGGAAAGCTGGCCTTATTAAACTGAGGGCTGGCCTCTCCTCACATAGATATATCAGGTATAGGACAACCCAAAGTTCACTAAGGTCTATTTTTTTAATAGTCGTATGTGTAACTAAAAATCAGTTCTTGGTACCATCATTTCAAAGACATGCTCTAGCTCCTTTTCACCAGAACACACCTCGTGAGCAGAAGGATGACTGCTAGCTCCCCTCCTTTCTTTTGCAGAACCTAAGAAAAAGGAATGACATTCTCAGGCTGGAAGACTATGGGCCAATGTTGAGTAACTGGTGAATCAAAAACTGATGCCAAAACCTTCCCACATGCCAAGCTCTGCCCTCCCTGGGCACTGGATGGAAACTAGATGTAAGAATGCCATCAAAAGGAAAGGAAAAAAAGTATTATTTACATGTGAAAATTAAAATCCCAGTAAAAATATGAAAGAGTCATCTCTCTGGACTATAGAAAAAGAGAAAATCCAATTCTCATTCCATTTTAGAAAAAGAGGATTCACACAGTCTTTCCCACAAAAGCACACAATTTTAAAGACCATCAATACAGTTAGTAACAAAAAGGTTAAGAAAGAATCTCAGTTGAGGAACTTTGCCACTATTTTCCTGAGCCCTTAAGAAAATCACATTTTTCAATGTTCCTCTCCCCTGGCCAGTAGAGACACTGCCTCCTCTTACCTGTTTTTCTCCATCCAGATCTGGCTCTCTACCTCCCATCATTTCTATAACCTCCTCTCTGCATGTACCCATCCTGTTTCTCTCCGGGTAGGATGTCAAGGGCCTGCTGTTCAGGACAGGCCTCCTCAAGGGAGCCAAATTCCTGTGAACACCAATCCAAAATAACCGCCTTCTCCTGGCGCCTGACATTTTGAGCCAAGGGGCAGGAGCTGCACTTTTTGTCCCTTGGCAATGTGGCTTTAGAGACTGGGAAGTTCAGAGGCTCCACTCTGCCTTTCAGGTTATTGGCCTGCAAGCAAAGGACAGGGGGAAAGAGAAAAAAAGGACAAAGAGAGAGAAAGTCATGAATTGGAACAGTATTACATCAACAAAAATCACAAAAGAACTGAGGAGCCTGACAGGGAAAGAAACTGGCAAAGAGGAAGGAAGTTAAAGCTCTCATCAGAGTTTTAGAAATCCTGAGGGTAGTGTCGGGGTTAAGAGTACCAGCTCGTTTCGGTTTTCTATCCTCATCTTACCAGCTATGGGGCTGTGGGCAAGTTTTTTAGCCTCTCTAGGCTTCAAGTTGCCTATCTAAAAATTGGAGTAGGGATAGTACCTCCCTCATTGGGTCATTTCAGAATTGTTAATTCATATAATGCACTTAGGACAAGGCCTGACCCAATTTGCCAAATAAAAACTGTTAACTGTAATACTGAAGGGCGGCTTAAGGAAGGAGTAAGGGGAGGAGAGAGAAACACAGAAGGTAAAGATAAAACACGCTTCAGCAGGCGGGCCCTCCTACCTCCCACCGTCCGCCGCAGGCGCCGCCCGCCCGAACCCCGCATACGGCCTCACAAACCAGCCAAGCGACCTCAGCTTCTCCGCCTACCTTGCAGGTCTTGCTTTCCCCGTGGTGGGGCCGAAAGAGTCCAAAGGCCACCCTAGGTGAGGTCGAAGAAACCCGCTTGCGCCTCAGAGAAGAGGGGCTGAACCCGGAAGAGACGCTAAAAAGCGCCTTTCTAGTCCGTGATCTCTATGGTAACGCTCGGCTCGCCCCTCTAGGACCGGTGGAGGACTCTTCTCTTTGGTCCATCGCGGCAAACCCCAAGAAGGCGGAGGGTCCGTATCACTTCTTGCTTTGGGACTTTTGCCACGATGAGAACAGATTAGTTTGAATATGACTTCTCTCTCCTTCAGCGTATGAAGTGGGAAAACAACGATAGAAAAATGGAAGCACGAGTTAACTGGAATTGAATGTAAGCTCCACCAGGCAGGGATCTTTCATTGTTCTGTTCATTCTTCTATCCCAAGCCCTTAGAACAGTTGCTGAAGAAATTTTTGTTAAACGAATGAATTGAAATGATTCTGAAAAAAAAACTGCCACAAAGCCTCATTGACTAGTATCAGTATTTGCCTCGTATCAGTAGCCTTATTTAACGGAGAACTATGTGTCACATGTATTTAAATATTTTATAATTTGGGGGATTTGTAACCCTACAAACATGCATTGTAAGTAACGTATGCTGTATTTTCCAAAATATATTTCTAATATATGTTATCTTTCTATAATATATTTTCATTGTGTTATATTTCCAGTGTAATGATTAGCAGCAGAAACTTGAACAGAAAATATTCAACATATATAAGTTAAGCACAAAAGATACACTTAAAATTTGAGGAAATAGCAAATATTTTTAGATTATTCTTTCCTATACTAGAATATGAACTTGCTAGCACAAAAGTATAGGATGTTATCTTTTTAGAAGGGGAAACTCCAAGAAAATTATTTCAAAAAGAAAGACAATATAAACAAAATGATATCCATAAAAGCAAAGACAAAAAAATACTTGCTAAAGTTTTGAGTCAAAATGGAAAAATAATCAGAACAATGAACAAGATTGCTAGAAGGAAAATAAAAAATACCTGTGACAGATAGACGAATGAGCTAAGGATACATTTTTCATTAAGGATAAATCTCAAAACCATAAAGTTGAGTACATACATAGTACATAATAAGCCTTTTGAAGCATTCTTGCCAAAAATATTGAATCTAAATCAAATCAAGCCTTTCAAACTTAAATATGTACAGAGTGAAAATATTTGTACAAAATGTAAAACATGTAAATTATACTATAAAATGTGGCTGCCCACATACATACTAAAAGTATATAAACATGTATGGGAATAATAACATCAATATCAAAATAGTAGTTAACCTGAGAAGGAAGAGGGGAGGAATTGGGAATGAGTAAACAAGGGAATTTAATTGTATCTGGAATATTTATACATTAAGATAGATATTGAGTGTTTCTTAGATTATTGTTTTGTATGCTGAAATATTTGCTTTTTTATTTTTCCAAAGGACCCTGGAAATGAACTTAGTAATTTCAACAGACAGTAGAGGGGCCATAGAATTACTTAACACCAATCAGGCTTCTGTTTCTCCGTCAGGGATCATGACCCTCAAATTGGGAATGGTAGGACAAACATTAATATGAGGAAATTAAATTTCAGGAGATACAGGGAGATAGTAAAAGAATAACTACTGGCCTTAAATGAATGCAGGTCTTCATACCCAGGTAAAATCACTCGAAGGATCCTGAATGTCAAGCAGATTGGCTTCAAGGCCCCTGAAGGCCATTTTTAAGGAGTGTGACTCATGCCCAAGACTGGCAAATATCCAAATTTTCAAAAAGTGAAAAAGATGAACAGTGGAATCAACAGACTGGAAAGCTTGACATGAATCTCTGGCAAAATTCCATCATTAATTATTTTAGGAGATTATTTAGGTGATTTTAGGAGATTGGGGTTAACCAAGAATAATGTAAATAAATTCTATCTCAGTTGGACCCGACTATTAAAGTGGAGCACTAAGGGTCTGCTGTGGAAGTAAAGTATCTTCATATCAGCAAAGGTTATAGCAAAGCCTCTCATAAATGTGCCCTGTGAGTCTATGTGAACTGGATGTTAGCACTGCTAAGTAGATTGATATCAGGAAGAAAGATTGTACCTACTCAGCCTGGAGGGTGGGTGACCATGCTGACCAAGCATAGCATCCTTCCGGCAGCCCCTTGCTCAGTGCCTTTGTGCAGTATTCACTGAACTCAATTTCAGATTTAGAGACTTAGGGATCAGTCTAAACAAAACCCAATTCCCTTTAGAGGAGGATACATTTTTATTAAATTAAAGAATCAAAGGAATTTTTTTGTATAATAATCATTATTTATCAATGATTATGAGCCAGGCACTTTCATATACAATATATTGTATTTTTATCCTCACAATGAGCTGTGAGTGGAGGATTTATTGTTACTATTTTACAGTGCAGCAATTGAGGTGCAAAGGACTTAAATGACTTGCCCAAAAGATCAAGCTAGTGAGTGACAGACCCAGGAATCAGGTCTTTGGAACATAAGATTGTTGTACTTTCCATAATACCATGTTATAACTAGCGTGCTAAGTACTTTCTAATCTCTTTTGTTTTTGAATAATGGAAGACTTGATTGGCCTGAAAGGCTGTTTTTTATCAAAATAGCCCAGATACGAGATCCAAGACTTTGGAGTCATTAGTTTCCCTCCTAAGTTTATCCTCCTTTGTAGTTTTAGGCAAATTTTAAATCTCTTGGGTCTCAGTTTCCTCAAGTGTGAAATGAAGGGGTTGTACTTAGTGATCACTGTGGTATCTTTCAGACCTGGAATTCTGTTACGCTAATCATGATATTTGATGCCCGGTGATGAGTTAAATGATTTCCATATATTATCTCATTTAACCCTCATGACAGCTCTGAAAATTAGGTGTTTACCTTGAACCCATTTTGCAGTTGGGGAAACTGGAACATGATATATACCTTGCTTAGGGTCTCATGCACACAGGTAGCAAGTGTAGACTGAATTCAATCCCATAATTAAGTTAGTTTTATCTCAATTTGATAAGTTTTAAAAGAAGTTAGGACCCTTCACAAAGATATGCAATCACTCTTCTCACCGAAAGGAACCAAGACTCCTTGGAGAAATGTCTGATTCCAGGTCTGAAGCAGGAAATACACAAAATAAGTCTGAAATATCTTACCCTACCAGAAAGCAAAAAAGCTATCAGAGACTTAGAGTTAGATGAAAAGGATACAGGAGACAAAATAAAGGGACTCTCACTGGTCAAAGATAGAACCATTTGAACATCAAAAAGGAAAAAAAAAATGACTGCAATTGATTTAACATTCCTTGAATATTATTTAAAAATCCATGAGTTAATGATGCTCAAAAGAGGGGGAAAAAATGAGTTACCAATTGGTGCATAACACATTACCCCAAAATTCAGAATCAATCATCCAATATTTATTATCTCACATAGTTTCTACAGGTCAGGAATCAGAGCAGCTTAGAGGTTGGTTCTGGATCTATCCTTAAGTTGCAGCCAAGATGTTAACCCAGGCTTCAGTCCTGTGAAGGCTTGACGGGGAGCTGATGGATCCACTTGTAAACTCATTCAGATGGCTATTGGCAGGAGGCTGTAGTTCCTTGCCACCTGGGTTTTTCCTTACAAAACAGTGCTGATATCCACCAGAATGAGTGATCTGAGAGCGAGAGCGAGAGCAAGAGCGAGAGACAAGATGGAAGCCATAGTTTCTTTTATAACCTAATATTAGAATTTACTTAACATCATTTCTACCACACTCGGTTGGTCACACAAACCACCCCTGGTACAATGTGGGAGGGAGTTCATATCCCTACTCAGACAAGGGTATGAATACTGGAAGGCAGTGCTCATTGATGGCCATTTTGAAGAATGGCTAACACATCAGTGGTCACAGCATGGAGGGCACAAGTATTTACCCTTAATATTGGCAATTAAATTGAAAAGTAAATGTTTATTCTGCCTTTTCTATATGAACTGACATTTCAGGATAACCAAATAGCCCTGAATTGAGAGGTTAAAGAGATAAAACCCTTCTTTACAAAGGAATTCCAACTCATAAATGTGGAGTAAAAAATATTGAATTAGAAAATCACAGGTTTGCAATGAAATGGTTGATTCAGGCAAAGATCATCAGTGGATGAAACCACCAGATTAAAGGTTGTTGAAGAACTTTACACGGAGGGATCTAGCTATCAAGGGACGAATTCATTGGTCAATCTCAGCATCACAAAGAGTGAAATAATCAGACAGTATATGCCTCCTGATACAAAGCAAAAAGAAGTGCATGACCCCGCATAAGAATGCTTACCCATGAAGGTTAACCAAATTCTAATCAAATCTTTAGAACTAACATCTAGTTAACAAATGCAAGGCTAGAGAAACAAATTAAATGAGGACACAAATAGAGAAACCCAGCATGTGGAACATTCAGGACAAATGACCCCATTTGTTCAATGGGGGAAAGTGAAAGATGGGAGGAACTATTCTCCATCTAAATTAAAAGAGAACTAAGAGAAATAACCAAATAAAGCATGTAGAATTTAGATCTTGATTCAAAAAAGCAGCAGATTTAATATATTTGGGAAAGCTTAACATGGACTCAGTATTACATGATACCCAGTAATTATTTTGTCAGATGAGATCATGGCATTGTGGTTTTATTTCAAGAGATGCAGTCTGAAGAGCATAAAATTGAAATAACATGTTTGAGGTTTGCTGCAAAGTTACTTCAGCAAGAAAAATGGGAGATGAAACAAATGTGCCAGAAACTTACTTGTTGTAAAGTCTGAGTGGCGAGTATGTAGGGGTTTATTATACTCGTCTCTCAACTTCTGTGTAGGCTTAAATTTTTCATAGTTTTTACTTTTTGAAAAAAGGTCACTCTAATTATTTTGCTTTCTTGGCTAATATTTAAAAGTAACTGTCATATAGTTATGTCACAGAATTTCTGTCCGTTCCATTCAAGACATCCCTCCACGGCATTAACGGGTCAGTACGGTAAGCGTGACTCTTGCCGCCCGCTCGTACGCCCGCGGAAACTCCTGAAAGCGGTGAGCGGGAGGAAGGGAGAAGAAAGCCGAGAATTTCTAGGGAACTCCTGGACCAGCGAGTTGAGGGTTTCCTAGAAAGTCACCGGAAATGATTATTGAAGGACCAGGAAGTGGAGCCAGTCTAGATTTCTTTATTTTCTCATTTCTAGGGAAGAATAGCGGCAGAAAGGTCTGTGCCTCCAGCCGGCGTGGGACGGGACTTCGGCGAGGGGCTCCCAAGTTGCCACTGGGGTCTCCGAACCCGCCGAGGGAGGTTCCCGGGAGGAACCTGGCACCGGCTTCACTTAAAGACACCCGCTCCCTGGGGCCCCGGATTGCTGGCGGGGAGAGGGCGGGGCTTTGGAGCCGGGTCGGCTGGAAGGGGCATCCACCGCGGGTTCCTACCCCAGACCGGGCTTTCCCTCCGATACTCCTAACTCCCTCCCGCTCTTCTTGCTCTTAGCCGCCTTTTACCCTTTTTTCCTATTTATTTTCCTCCCCAGCATCCATTTGTGCATTCATTCATTCAGCCAAATCCTAGTTGAGCGCCTACTGGTGCAGGCAGTTTTAGACGTTTGGGAATACAGCAGTGGATGAAATAGACAAAAATCTCTGCCCTTAAAAGCCTAGGAGCCTACATTTTAGTGAAAAGGAGACCTACAATAAACAGTAGATAGTATGTAACTTATGCACCATGTTGAAAAGTGATAAAGTGCTGTACATGAGAAAAACATAGATGAAGTATAAAGTAAGGTAAGGCATATCAGGACTGGAAGGAGCGGGTAGGCTGTAATTTTAAATAGGGCACTTAGAATAGGTTTCCTTGGGAAGCAAATACTTGAAAGAAGCAAGATTATTCACTGTGAAGATAGCTTGAGGTGGAGGGAACAGCCAGTGCAAAGGCCCCAAGGTGGAAATGTGCCTAAAAATGGAAGAGAAAAGTCTGACTGAAGAGGGTTGAGGGAGGAAGAGAATAGTACAAGAGGTAATGGCACATCCCGTAACCTTGTATGCCACTGTTAAGGACTTCAGCTTTTATCTTGAATATAAACAACAGAGATATAATGGGCACATCCTTTAAAGCCTTGTATGCTACTGTTTCTTTTAAGTAAGCTGGACCCATTGAAGGATTTTAAGGGGAGAGATGAAATAATCCAACTTAAGTTTTAAATGGCACACTCTGTTGTATTGAGAAGAGACAGACAGAAGGCAGGGATTGAAACAGGGAGACCAGTTAGCCAGCTATTGCGATAGTGGAGGGCAAGGCAGGCAATGGTGATGTGGACCGGGATGGTGAAAGTGAAGGTTGTCTTCTGGATATAGTATCATTTTCAATTTGTCTTCCTGTGCTCCGTCATCTCCCACAGACACCTCAGATTCTCAGTGATTCCTTCTTTTTGCTTTGGTCACATTCCTCTCTCTTCTCTTCCTTTCGTTGAATATGCAGAAAAACAAGATGTGAAATCACCATTAGCTTCATACTGCTGTTGAACCCCAAATCCAGGGCAGTGTTTGACACATCAAATGGAAAAGCTGCTGCCTGTGGGTCAGCAGGGGCCCTTGGGCTGTCACCACCAAGGCTTGTCTCCCTGAAAAGAGGCTAGCAGAAACTGGAGCCACTTCAAAACTGGTTGTCTGGGCAAAGCCAGAACTGACTTTGGGAGCTGGATCCAACCAGCAGAAAAGAAACCAGGACTGTGTTAGAAGACTGGAAAAGCTAGGTACAAAGATGCAGCAGGTAAGAAGAGGAGGATCTGCAATAGATCACAAGGTGGAAGAAGGAATAGTGAGTTCAGGAAAAGAGGAAAGCAGTGGGTGTGTCGTGGGCCTGGACTGACCTTGTGGAAGTCTTCTCCTTCAAAATACTATTTTTCCTGCATGGCCTGGTGATCATTAAAGCTTTTAAGTTTTAAAATAATTGTATGCCATTTCTGTTTTTCATAATGTGCATCAGGAACTGAGTCCTTGATTTTCTCTTCCCTCTTGGTATTTCTGGGAGTTGATATCGATGAATAAAACTTTGTAGTTGGTTGCAGCTTCCCATGTATTTTCCTCCCCTCCTTAATCTCCCCAAATTTATTCTATTCTTGCAATAGGTCATAGTACCGGATGAGAGGCCAAGCATCCCTGATACCAAACTCCTGCAGGAAAGAGGTAAGACACACCGGGTATTGTGGTAGGAATTATGGCAGCTAAAAATGGAGCATGGACATAGAATAGGTGGGAGATGCTTCCTGGGGTCTGGATATCTGCTTATTATGAATATTTATTTAGAAAATCTGGAGGGGAAGATATAGCTCTGTGATGAAGTGCATGCCTAACATTCATGAGGTCCTGGGTTCAATCCCCTAGTACCTCCATTAAAAAAGTAAATAAACTTAATTACTACCCCCCCCCAAAAAAAGAAAATCTAATATTTCTGTATGAGGCTTGGATCAGTATTGAAACTAAATTATTCAGTTTCTGCCCTCATCTTAAACCAAATTTGGAAAAAAATAAAAATTCATAAGAAAAGATTTTACAAAGCAACTTATCAAGGAAATTGACTGTAATCAATCACTTATTATACATACAACTTGATATATATGATAAATAGCTTAGCTTACATATGTGTACATGAATATTTTCACATATAAAACTTGTAATATAATTCAGTAACTCCTACACAATCACAGTTTTACCAACATGCAAAATTTAGTGTATTTAATTTTATTTCTGTACATATGTTAACCCTGGGATTTTTAAATTATAATATAGGTATGTGAGAAATAGAAGATAAAGCCATGGCAAAAGAAGAAGCAAAAGTCTTGTTGGGAAGCTACAGGAAAAATAAAGAAAGATGGGGAAATATGAGGCTGGGCTTTAGAAATGCTCTTTGGTGGCATACATGAAGAGAAAAGTGGATAAGATTTGTATAGAAATGGCTGATGCTAAATACCAGGAGATGGTATTTAGCAATTTTAGGGTCATGAAATCAGATCCTCAAAGGCACAGACTTTTGGACAAAAGACTATGCACCTGTGCACCCGAGAAGTAAGCTTTTAGTATCTATTACTGACAAAGGGGGAAAAAAAAGTAAAATGTATTTCTAAGCGTATTATTGGAACTTCTAGAGGAGAAACCCTGAAATTTCTGGTGTATAAGTGATAAGTGAAAATTAATAATATAGAACATATTTATTACAAATTTAGGAGAGGTAGAAAATAATGGATATAGTTTCTGGATGGATGGTTGTTCATTTTATTCCATTTTTTAATGTAAAAATATATTCACTTTTATGGTTCACATCTAACCTGAGTATCCCAGTCCTCTTTTCCTCAAAGTATCTTGAATTCTTTTCCCACAGGTGATTTTCATGACCATAACGTTTACAGTTACCTAATATATAATGTACATGAATTAATCTCATCCCAGATAATATCTGTACACTGCTTGACTTCAAAATTCAAATACGGGAAGCCAGGTTATTGTAGAAACTGGGAGTCAGTGATTTGTGCCTTTTAGGGAGAGGATAAAGTATTCTAGGTTGAGGAGAGACCAGAGAAAAAGATGTAATAGGTGAGAGAGAGGAAGAATGCACTTACAGTTGGCTTGGCTACTGTCCAGGGCCTGATACCCAAAACTGGAAACTGAGTCTAAAGAAACAATGGAGAAGGAGGATACTGTAACACAGTAGACTTGACCCCTAGGTTAGAGCTTCAGAAGCTTCTGCATTTGGGGAGGAGAGAGTGAAAGCAGAAGGTTTCATTAATACTGTGCTGAACCGACTCTTGGCTTATTTCTCTTCTCTCAGCTCTGTCATCTCCTCAGTATCCTGCCTTTGCCAAAGATGGAAGCCAAGGAAACCTGCTGGGAGCAAATATCACACTGATGAGCCAGGCCCAAGTGAGCTGAGGCCCCCTCCTTCCTTCCTGAGAGTATATCACTGCCTCCAAATGTGGCCTTATTTTCACTGTACTTCCTGGCATTGCAACTCACAAATCCAGGTGCTCCCTCTCATAAGAGACATTTTTTTGGATGACAAACCATTTGCAGATTGTTTCCTCTTTTGTTATCTTTTGCTATGGAAAGCCTGTGCTCCATTTCACCTCATCCCCAAATTATACACCAAACAGTAACAGCGTTTCACTTCTGTAAACCTTCTCCCCACAAATTCCTTTCTTTGGCCTCTGTTTCCTGCGGGAACTATGGGCTTTTCTCCAGGACAGCAGGAATGTGTTGTTTCAGGAGTCAGTGACATTTGAGGATGTAGCTGTGAACTTCAGTAATGGGGAGTGGCAGTGTCTGACCCACGCTCAAAGGCACCTCTATAAAGATGTGATGTTGGAAAATTACGGAAATGTGGTATCACTTGGTAAGGACTTTCCCTGCACTTCGCTTAGTACTGTCTCCCTACGTTTTTCTTTTGATTACTTTGTTTGTTGATGTATATGGGGTCTTATATTGAAAATCAGAGCCTTCATTCTTTATCATTAGGCTCTTCCCCGAAAATTCATTATGAGTTGCCTCTGTTACACAGCAAGATAATTTTCTGGCTAACTTAGTTGCTGTTTTCTGATTCTTTGGAATGAAACTCTACCTCGGTATAAAGGAGACACATAGCTTCTGTTCTCCCTGGATTCTTACCTCCTCATTTTCCATTGGATGCTCTATATTCAGCTTCTAGTCCTGAACCCCTCTGTAGCAGCCAAAAACAGATTCGCCTCCCTACACAGACTCCCATTCCCCTAAAAAGAACAGGGAAAATACAACCAACTATTTCCCAGCATCTCCTTTGCCCTTCTGAGTATGACTTTTCTGAGAAAATGCCTAAACCTGTTCATTTACATGTTACCAGACCCCTGAATAAACCCTTCTCTCTACCCAAATGAACATTTCTTCTATGTTTCCATCTGCAAACAGAGGGGTCAAGGTAAGTGTTGGGACAGTTCCATGTTGCCCTACACACTGTCTTATTCCTTCTCTGCAACCAGGATTTCCATTCCCTAAACCTCCGTTGATCTCCCGTCTGGAGCAAGGGGCAGAGCCCTGGGTTCTGGATCCACAGGATGGGGAATTCCTGAGCTGCCCCTCTCCAGGTGAGTGACAGAGAAGCTCAGTCCCCTCCTGTGTTCCATGTGACAGAATGTTATAGAATGTTCTTAGTGGTGGGCCGTCCATACTCAAGGGCTTGGAAGGAAATCTATTTAGGAAGCCTTAAGGAAGAGAAAAGAACAAACTCTCTGGGCAGTTACTTTGTCATTATCTAATTGGTTCTTTGTAACCTATCTAATGGGCTTTTTGCAATTTGGTCCTCAAAACAGGCTCAGAAAATTCATCTCCCCTCTGTGTATCATTTACTCCACTGCTCAGAGAACATTGCTCTTCTGCCTCTAGTTTTGTTTTGTTTTGTTTCCTCCAGGACTTTCCCCCATTTGGAGTCCCAGGCTTTCGACCTTTGCCTTTTCTATTATCTCTTATTTCGAAGTTAGTTCCTCTCATGGCTTCAGCTTCTAGCTCTGATGCAGATGCCTGCCACATTGGTAATGCTCACCTCGACCTCTTTCCTGGGCAGCAGTCTAATGTTTCAGACTCCTGGTTTTTATTTGAATATCCCACTGTCATCTGGAAAGCAACATATCTAAAGTCAAATTCATCTCCCTCCCCATGAGGCTGTCTCTTCACTAAGGTCTCCTTATTTCTATATCTAGTTCTACCTCTTTCTCACTTTGTCCATTCTCTGACCTTCTGATCTAGTCAGTCGTGAAATATTACCAGTTCTTCATTCCAGAAAAGAATGGTCCTTTGTTACAAGCCTCTCCAACTGCCCTATCCACAGTACCTACTCTTCCTTCCTCTCTTCCTTCCATCTAACAAACGTTTATTGAACAACTATTGTATACCAGATAGTAGACAAGGTTCTGGAGATACAGGATCAGATAAGATATGGGCCCTGATTTCCAGAAGTTCATTTTCAAGTGAGGAAGGTAAGTACCTAAATACGTAATTATATAGTACAGTATGAGGAGCGTTATTGAGATATATACAAACATAGAGGAGAAACATCTAAATCTGACCTGGGGACCCAAGGACTGCAGAGGGAATGACAACTGAACTAAGTTATGTGGAATAAGTGAGATCATTTAATTGAAGGAGGGGAGAGGCATTCTAAGCAGAGAGAATGACATGTAGAAAAGTATTGAGGAGTAAAAGAATGCAAACTGTGAATAGTTCAGGATGACCAGGGCAAAGGACTTGGGGTAGCCAAGGGGAAAGTGCAGAAGCAGTAGATGGGCAAGATCATGACTGAGTGGGTTTTTGATAAACTACAGACCTTGAACTTTATCCTTATAGCAATAGCCAAGATTGATTAAGTACTTATTTCAGCATTGCAAGTGCTTTGCATTCATTGACTCATTTAATAATCATGAATAGTCTAGATCCCATTTTATAGATAGAGGCACAGAGAGAAGTTACAGCATCCTCCCAAGTTTGCACACGTCCCAGGAGTCATATCTAAGATTTGAACCCAGACAGTGAGCTCTTGACTGTACCTCCTGTCTGGTTAACTACGGAGTGTCATTGAAGTGTTTTAAGCTAAAGAGTGACATGATTAGATTCGATTCTTAGAATAATCTGGAAACAGTGTAGTGGATGGATTAGAGGGAGCCCAGATTAAAGGACATTTAGTGCGGTGGGTATTGAACTTAGCTAGTGAGAATGCACTGGCAGTGGAAATGAAGAGGAAGGGGTAAAGTTAAGAGATAATAAGATTGATTTGGACTCTTTGGCTGCCAACAGTAAAAATTAACTCAAGCTATCTTAAGCAAAAGCAAAAGAATGTATGTTCAGGATGTGTCATGGAACTGAAGGGCAGGCATACATCAGGCTCAAGAAGGGACTGGAATGCCATCAGGCCCTGCTCTCCAGCTGTCTTCTCTGCTACTCTGTATGTCTGCTTCGTTCTTCTTGCTTGTCACATTGACTTTCTCTACTTCTCAGTTCCAATGGCAGCACATTCCCTCCACTGCACAATATACCATCCCACTGCCACTGGTTCTCAAATTTAAGAGCTAAATCTCTAGCTGTCATCAGAGCTACACCTTTTCCATCATGATTCCAAAGTTCAAGAGGAAAGAATCCAGCCTGGTTTGGGTCAAGTGTTTTCCAAATATAATCTACCCTACCAGATGGGCAGAGTTACACCACAGTTACCCTCTGCGGAGCAAAGCAGACACATCCCTAGAGGGAAACGCACTGGCACTTCAGCACTCCCTCTGCAGCTCACTTCACAGGTAGGACTTGTAAATATGATGAGGAGCTGAAGATGATTTCCAGTTTCCTGCCTTAGATGACTCGGTGTATGAGGTCATCATTCACTAGGAGATGCTGGGGACGAGTAGATTGTCAGGATTTTTTTTTTAAGTTTACTGAGTTTGAAATATCTTAGTAATTTGCAGTATTTCAGCCTGTCTTGACGTTTGCCATAATACTGGCAATTTTTCAAGCCTGAGAAAGTCATTTACTCTTCCAGCAGTGTACCGTTGCTTCACCTCTGCCATCTCAC
The DNA here is from genome assembly GCF_009834535.1 of Camelus ferus. Taxonomy (NCBI): domain Eukaryota; kingdom Metazoa; phylum Chordata; class Mammalia; order Artiodactyla; family Camelidae; genus Camelus; species Camelus ferus. Next base: position 19,262,364 of record NC_045715.1, on the reverse strand, counting down.
TTACTTCCTCTCCTCTGAACATCTGACATTTTTATTTTCTTGTTTAAGTATCTACTGCCAGGACATGGCCTGAGGAGAAGGCAGGTTTGGAACAAGAGGAGGTTTTTGAAAATGGAGAAGTCTGTTGGGTGAAACTGAAAAGTCTCCTAAAAGTTGTGTCCCAGGATCCAGAGGCCAGAGAAGATGGTGTACAAGATGTCAAATTAGGGAGTCAACGGGAAATGCCAATGAGGGAGAAACTGAGAGAAGAGAAAGAAAGCTGTGAGAAAGTGACCTTCAAGAAAGGAAAGAACCAGAAGGTACTGAGAAAAAACTTCAGTTCAGACTCAAATTGTGTTCCACATAGAGTTCTTACAGAACAGAAACTCCAGGAATGTGTGCGATGTGGCACAGACTTCAGCTGGCATTCGGACCCAATTCTCCATGCGCGAATTCACTCTGGCGAGAAACCCTATGTGTGCAATGAGTGTGGGAAAGCCTTCAAGACCAAAACTCAGCTGTCTATGCACCGGATAATCCACACTGGGGAGAAACCCTTTGACTGTACCCAGTGTGGGAAGGCCTTCAATAGTAGGTCAGCTCTTTGCCGACATAAAAAATCCCACAGTGGGGAGAGGCCTCACCAGTGCAGTGACTGCGGGAAGGCCTTCGAGACCAGGAGCCGTCTGCGTATGCATCAGGTCATCCACACCGGGAAGAAGCCTTACAGATGCAGTGACTGCGGAAAGGCCTTTCAGTTTAAGCATTCCCTTACCATCCATGGCAGAAGCCACACTGGGGAGAAACCGTATGAGTGTGAGGAGTGCGGGAAGGCCTTCAGCGGGAGCTCAGACCTCATCAAACACACCAGAATCCACACAGGGGAGCGCCCTTATGAGTGCAGTGAGTGTGGGAGGGCCTTCAGCCGGAGCTCAGACCTCAGCAAACACAAAAGAATCCACAGTCAGGAGAAACCCTCTGGGTGCCTGCAGTGTGGAAAAGCCTTCAGCAGCAAGGCAGAGCTCAGCACACATAGAAGAATCCACACTGAAGAGAAGCCTTACAGGTGTAAGGAGTGTGGGAAAGGCTTCCGTCATAAGTGTAAACGCCGAGCTCATGAGCGAGAACACACCGGGGAGAAGCCCCATCGATGTGAGGACTGCGGCAAAACTTTCCACGATCGGCACTGCCTCACCATCCATCAAAGAATCCACACTGGAGAGAAGCCTTATAAATGTTCAGAGTGCGGTAGAGCTTTCAGTGGGAAATCCAACTTGACCAATCATCGAAGAATCCACAGCGGAGAGAAGCCTTACAAATGTGAGGTGTGTGGAAGGGCCTTTCATCATAGCTCGGTCCTGAGGCAGCACAGAAGGATCCACACTGGGGAGAAGCCCTATAAGTGCGGCGAGTGCGGCACGGCCTTCCGCCAGTGCGCGGCGCTGATTGGACACCAGCGACTTCATACTGGGGAGAAGCCTTATGAATGTGAGGAGTGTGGGAAAGCTTTCAGAGTGAGCTCAGACCTTACTGGACATAAGAAAAGAAAACATGGAATGTGGAGACCGAACAAATTTGATGAGAGTGGGAAAACTCTCTCTCCAGTAACTGTTTCTCAGACCTTTTCATTAGTCAGTATTTTGACCACCAACACCTGAGAGTATCAGTTCTGGTGTTTACACTTTCTCATTTCTTTTTCTACTTCCTGGACTGGCCCCTCCTGTCTCCTTTGTTGGTTCTTCCTGGTTCCCTGACCCCCTAACTGTGAGATCCCCAAACTCTGGATATGTGGTTTTCAGATGACATAATATGACTTAAGGACAGCTTAGGATATGTCTGGAGAATTGGCAGCACTTTTCCAGCCTTTTTTGAGTATCAGGGCCCCTTATTTGATGATCAACAAATTTCACAGACACCCCGTCCTCCACGCACACACACACTACAAGTAGTTGTACTTTAATGCTTGATGGCAAAATGTCATGTGCTGGGACCTGGGACCCTGGGCTGCAATGCTTGCATGGGACTGAACTATAAGGGACTAAACTATAAGGGACTAAAACTAACTGTGTGCATGCGCTGTTGGAGTGAGTTATGAACAACAAGATACTAAAAAAAACCCAAAAACCTAACTGCCACTTCTGAGGTGCTGGGAGCAAAAGCAGGGTACAGAGAGCAAAAGCTGGGTACCGCTCATGATTGCTGCACACAGCGCCACGAGGTGGTGGGCGGACCACCTAAGCCACCCCTCCAGCCCGACCCTTAGACCCGCCCCTGCCCTCACCCCATCTAAGGGACCAGCTCGCACCACCCCCACTCCGCCCTAGGGAGGGAACAAGGGAACCTGTAACTTGTTTTCGCTCCCTTTTGTCACAGTGCAGAATTTCTTGTCCGGCCTCATCAATTTCTGTTGATTAAGGAGGCCAAGAACTTTAGTCGGTAACATTCCTAGAAAAATCTGAGGTCTTGTTGATTGCAACAGCATAGTGTATGCTTTTGAAAAATGTGTATGCATTTTCCAGGTGTTTATTTTACCCACAGGCTATGATGTGCATTTGGATTTTGGACTCAAAGTCCTTAGCCCATTTTGAGAACCCTATAATGTATCCTTTCATGTCACTTCGTCAGTCAGTCTTTTAAGAGAATCTGGCAAGGTTTCAATTCCAAATTAAATTCTGAATAATCCTGGAGTGTTGATGTTTTTTGTTATTGATTGAAGAGTCATATTCTTCAGACACCAGTTAACTGGAGGGGGTAGCAAGCCTGACATTTTGTTGTGAAAGTTGAGAAACTCTGTATTGGGCCCAAATGGAATACTTCTGGATTTCATCCTCACCAGTCCATCTTCAACATGACCATTGTCTCCCTAAAATACTACTATGAACCTGACACCTGCTTTTTTTTTTTTTTAATTTAATTGAGGTACAGTTGATTCACAATATTGTGTTAGTTTCAGGTGTACAGCAAAGTGATTCTGACACCTGCTTTTGAAACTTCCAATTGACTCTCAATACTTCAGTAAGATGCCCCAAATTTCTAGCTTGAACTCCAAGAATCTTTTGATATTTCCTGAACACTTAAAATGAAAATTTTGGAAAAGCACTGAAAAAGTTTCAGATATTTTACCTAGGGAAAAAGTTGATACATTTTAAAGGTATCCTAAAGTGGAATAGACTGCCATGAGTAGGTAATTGTCAGGCATGAGGTAAAAGGAATTCAGAGATCAGATGCGTAGTTGAATGGTAGTGTTTCTTGAAGCCCTAAGATTCCTGTAGTTCTAATTCTGAAAAGTTACCAAGACAAGAGTTATCGATTTAGTTATAATTTACTTAGAAAAATCACCAGGTTTAAGAAAAGAAATATAGAGAAGCAGTCTAGGGAATCCTAATTAGTAGAATTTCCAAAAGAATGAGAACATAAAAACAGACAGTAGGAAGTTATCAAAGTAATCATATAAGATAGTGAACTCTGGGAAGAAGGTCTCCAGAGAAGAAGAATAACTAATACATTTGAGTAGTTAGGAGTATTTATGAATTTCAGGCTTTTGTTGGAGAGTTGGGGAATAATATGTAATAGTAACAGAAAACTAATCAAATGAAAAGCTAAGACAACTAATAAATCCAATATGATCAAATTTTACCAAAAAAAGGAAAATATAGTACAATACATATCTCAGCATGAAAAAAAATACATTGTACTGAGAGAATGGAAAATGGGAATTAATTGTGAGATAATAAGTACTAGAGGTCAATTCTCAAACTCCAAAATAGAAAGAAAAGACAAGTGTCTAAGAGGGCAAACAAGAAAACAGAAGTAAGCGTATGTTATTTAAGCTGAAACTTACTTTATGCACTCATAGTATCCTATATTTGTTCTTCTGCAGCATTGTAATTCCTAAATTTGAATTGCAACTCACACAAAAGTGGTAACACTTTACACACTTGTATAAAAGTGAAAACAATAGTTTCTGTCTCCTTTTCTCTGCCCTTTGACAACATATAACTTTCAAGAACTGTTAACAGTCTGATAGTTACTGTATTTCTAAGGTAACAAACTAGCCTGCCACACTGTCAAGGTTGCTGTTGGAAAACAAGAGATTCCTGGGTTAGAGATGTAAGGGAGAGCTTTCAGCTGAATAAACAGATGAATAGGAGAAAAGCATACAAATCTGTTTAATATAAGTGTTACACGACACAGGAGCCCTCATAAGGAAATGAAGATACAAAGAAGTGGCAAGACTGAAATGCTGTTATAGTAGCTTTAAAAAAGGGAGGCGATAGTGTTAAAGCAACTGAAATAAATGGAGAGGCTAAAGAAAGATAAGAATTATTTTAACAAGATCTGTTTGTACAGAATTCTCTCAGCTTCAACTTCCCATCCCTGATGATAAGAATATTACTTTCCTCTTGGTATTAGGGAGGAAATCTTCCAAATGGGGGTTTTTATCTCCTGCTTTCCAGAAGTAAAAGGGGAGTGTCAGAACGTCCTTCTCGCACCTCTTTTTTTTTTTTTTTTTTAAGTGCCTTTAGTTCAAAATAATCTTTATGCCAAAGTGGCATATTCTGCCACCCTTCAGAGACAAAGGACAATTTATTTCTCATAGTAATTCTCCCAGGCTTCCCAGGAGGGAAGAAGAGCTGGAGATTGAGTTAATAATAATAAAGGAGATTGAGTTATAATAATAATCTATCATGCTTACATGATGAAACCTTCATAAGACCCCCTAAATGATAGAAGTAGGGGAGCTTCAGAGCTGATGAATGCATGGTGGTGCTGGGAGGGTGACACATCTGGAGATGGCATGGAAGCTCCACATACTGCCCACCCACCCCCATAACTTGCCCTGTGCATCTTGTCCATTTGTCTGTTCCTGGGTTACATCCATTTATATAAACTAATAAGTGAAAGTTAAGTGTGTCCGGAGTTCTGTGAACCTTTCTAGCAAATTTTATTCAATCTGAGAAGGGGGTCATGGGAACCCCTGATTTATAGCTGGCCAGTCCGAAGTAGAGGAGGCCTGAGACTTGCAAATGGCAACTGAAGTGGGGGACAGTCTTGTGGATCTGAGTCCTTAACCTGTGAGATCTGCAGTAACTCTAGATAGTTAGTGTCAGAGTTGAACTGAATTTTTGAACACTCAGTTGGCATCTGCAGGGAATCAGAGAACTGGCTGTTGGTGAGTAAAAACAGTACAGAGACTCAAAATGCATACAGAAACTAAGAGACTCATGGAGAAGTGTCTACTAACTGTAACCAGTGGGAGCAATTTGGTGTGTGTCCTAACATCTATCATGCAATATATATTATAATATAACTTATTCCTTCTCTTAAATCTGGAGCTTCATTCAAAGTTTACACATAGAGAACTATCTTTTTCTGGTAGAGATTGTACCATATTTGGGCAATATCTTATCTATTGCATGAACCCCACTATGCTTTAAGTTCCATGAGGGCAGGAGTCTTCTTCCCCTCCATAACCCCTCTGGAGCCGGAAAGAGGGAGAGGGAGGGATCAGGCAAGGCTTCCAGGGGGAAACAACTTCCAAGCTAAGGCCTAGAGGTTGAGAAAGAGACACAAGGATCCGTGATTATTACGCAGAATGTGTACTCGACACAGTTGTCCGAGTCAAAACTTTTGCGTTCGGGACACCTACGCGTTACCGCCTGCACTAAGACGAGAAATACAGATAGTAACTTTATCCATGTATTGTATTATATATGACAGTAGGTGTATTTTTAAATAGTTCGAATCTTGGCATTTCGAAATGAACTGCCTTTGACCTTGGGGGCATTTCTAAAGAGACCGAGGTGTTCCTGAGGGCTATGCTCTGTGCTTCTCTCGTCAGGTTGCCTTTATTTCCTAGAGTCCCCTCAGCCAAAACCACAAGTGGACTCAACTCGGCGGCGTCGCGACTCCGGCTGGATGTGACGGGCCCCAGCGGCCCCTTCCTCCCGTGTTGGTTACAGGAGGGGCGGGCGTCTCAGATCTTCTCTCCCTGCTCCCAGATGTGGGAAAGCAGGGTGTCAGGGGTCGGGCTGGATGATGGCTGGACACCAGGCAGAGGTTCACGGGTGGATTAGCGAGAAGAACGCCAAAGAAAGAGTCCTGCGTGCGGCATGGGCGTGGCAGCCGGAAGGGGACGACTTTCACTCTTAGGAAAAATGTGAAAGAAAGAGCATCCCGGAAGTGGTAGCGTGGCCGAGCGGTCTAAGGCGCTGGATTAAGGCTTCAGTCTCTTCGGGGGCGTGGGTTCGAATCCCACCGCTGCCAAGGTGTACATTTTTCCCTCTAAAACTGCCTGGTAATAGACGCCCTGTTTTCATGCCCAGTGTGGACAATTCTGACATCCTGCAAAGTCAGTCCCTCTCTTTTCCTCTTTTGATTTGTTTACCCGGGGGCCAGAGTTGACTGCCGTAGAACAATGCTAAACCGAAAATAAGTGCTCAAATAATCTGTCTATTTGAGCGGCCAGTATATTCTAGGCACAATTCTAGACCCTGTGGATACAGCGTTGAATGACACAAACATAAGATTCTTGTTACAAACTAATGAATGTATGTCAAATTCCCGGGAATGCCCTTGTAACTAAAGACAGATCCTGTCAATGCCCCTGAAGGAATAGTTTATGTTTGAAATAGTCTTCCTCCAGCCCCTCTGGAGCGTACTTACTTTATATTTGAAACCTTAGCTATTCAGATCTGAGAAGAGACGCTATGGAAAGCGCCAGCGCCTTGTCTCGTAACCGCCGCACACATTCCACCAGCGCCAGGTGCCCTTACACCCCCGCCCCGGGCGCTTTTCGGCTTCCGGCTTCAGCTGCACCCCAACGCCTCTGTGGCTTCAGGTCCGGGCTCTCTCTGCTCCGAGCAGATCCTTGTGTCTCTTTCTCATCATCCTCTAGTCCTTACCCTGGAAGTTCCTTCCCCCGGAAACAGAAATCTTGCTCATTCTTCAAAGCCCACCTCCAAGAGGTCAAGTATTCAGCCTGCTTCCAAATCACACACACACATACACCCCACCGTGCTTTTTCACACTTTATTTCAGCGGGTTACTCTTTCTGCCCAATGGAAGACTTGTTTACAGTATCTGTCTCCTCCACTCATCCTTAGTACCTACGTGTAATGAAAAAATGGTAACAATAAAAACAAATGGATTAGGATAATAGTATGGCTGAGCACTTTTTGTGCATTATTTCATTTACACCTCATAGCAACTCTATGCAGCAAATATGTTTATTCCCCTTTTACAGATAGGAAAACTAGGGTTAAGTGATGTTAAGACATAGGATTGAATCTTGCTCATTTTTCATCTTCCATAGGGACTAGCGTAGTGCAAACATACCTTGGCCCTTAATATACACAGATTGATTTATTGATCCCCAACTATTGTCATTTTCCTTAGTCATTCACCTTCTCCTTCTTCCTCTTGTCCTTATGTGGTTTTGTTAGATTTTTGCCATTTTTCTCTCTGAGTTGACAAGTAATTAGAGAGCAGTCTCATGAGTAAACAGAACCTACTATGCTAAAATACAGATTAAAGATTTTTCATGGAGAATGAGTAATAGTCATAACAGGAGAAGGAAAAAAAATCACATAGCTTTCAAAGAAAAGCACATAGCTTTCTTCATCTTTAACCCAATTCGGTTTATGTGGGAAAGTTTTAAAATTTAAAAAAGCATTAAACACATTTAGAGGTCCTACCTAGACTCCTCCCTAAAAACAGAGGTATGAAAAGAAAGGAAGCAAAGTATTCTTGCTACATATAAAAGAGACAAAATATGACATCATTAAGAGAGGATGATGTTCCGAAAGTGATGGCCATAAGGCCTAGAGGGTTAATTTTCTGTGAAACGTTAAGCAGAAAGACACAGAATGGCTTCAGTAGATACAAAAATTTGACAAACTATACTACTTTTATGCTTATGTCAAAACAAGGTTTCTTAGACAAATTATTCTTACATAGATGTCAAAGTTTACTAACTCCAGGAGAATATCAGCAAGAGGACAAAGAACCATCCCAGCTCAAAGATGCTGCAAAGTTTGTGAATTTGTATACGGGGGCCAGGGGTGGTGGGGGAGAGCAGGGAATGTTCAGTTAGTTAGAAAAAGATTACTACTGCTTCATTTAACATAATCATAAAAACATCATGTCCCCAACTGTTGGTAGAGTAAGATCAGAGACACCACGATCTTTTCTGGAAGCTTGTGGAAAGTTCATATGTGCATCGAACTTTTATAAGAAATGAGAAGGAAATAAGCAACACATTTGTGGCTGCTATTTAAACAAACCGGGTAACAAAGATTCGTGCCCCAATACTGTCAGACAAGAGCCAATTAGCACAAAGACATCAAACCTTGTCAAAAGTCAGGAGAAGTAATAGAATCTGCTTTTCCTCAAGCAGCTTTCAGTAGATTTCTCAGATGCGCATTCAGAGATGCGGAATACATTGTTTGTCTGTTTCTTAGTTTTATGACAGCAGTTTTCCTTTAATAACAACGGCCTTCCTCTATTTCCTTTATTAGGAAACCCCAGGCAACCTGTAAATTCATAGCGGAAGACAGGTGGAGGCGCTGGAGAGATCAGGCAGTCCCATGGCCGCCTTGACCCGAGAATAAATTATTGTGTTACTATTTCTAGGGCGATCTCCCTGCTCCCAGCTGGAGCAGTGAAATGAAAAAATCCAACGGAGAGGGAGTGCGTTTCAAAATTGCAGCCACTCGCCGGGATTCAGAAACTCGCCCACAACCAGCTAAGACACATCTCCGGGAAATAACTTCTCGATTTCTTCCCTCTCATCTTTATTCATAACTGTCTTTACAATGTGTTACTCTAATCTCAACCAATTCCTAAAGCTAGTCAATTGCCTCCAAAATTACCTGCTCACTGGATCATCCAACTGAGTGAATTAAAATTTTAAAAGCTTTCAGAATAGTGGCGAGCAGGTAAAGTTCTTACTTAAAATTTTTTAAATCATAGAAATTTACATTGTCATTTTGCACTTGGAATACCAAAACTGTTGAAGAATTTGCAGGCAGAAAAAGCTTCATATGAAAATTTAAAGTTAACTTGTGAACAATTTAGGTTTTAGTCTTTGCAAGTTTCGCCCTTCGCGAAAGTGCGGAAGGTGGAAAAGAAAGATCTTTTTCCCTGACCGGGAATCGAACCCGGGCCGCGGCGGTGAGAGCGCCGAATCCTAACCACTAGACCACCAGGGAAGGTGCTAGAAAACTTTCAAAATAAACCTACGAGCCGAATGCTCTTATATATGCAAATACAGCGCTCCTTTACCATTTCCTCAATGAGGTAGTGCAAGATCATATTCGTTTACGCATAGACATCATGTTCGGCACCAACCAATAAAATCTCGACTAGAGAAAGATGTAGCAATACCGAAAAAGGAGTAATCAGGCGCAGGTAGCTGGATAGCGTCTCTTTCCCTGCTCCAACGTGTGGATTTATTCAGGGATACGTTGCAGATCTAACAAATTGTTACAGCAGTTCTTATGACATTAATTTGTAATTACCTTGCCTTTCTCTTCATAAATTGGTGAAGCTTTCTAAGATGAAAACCGGTTTAAAAATTATTTTTGGTTTCCTCAAAATGTTTATCATGATGTTTATCAAATACTTAACATTCAGTGAATAAAAAGATACACCATTTTGCATTATTTTAAGGCACTGGGGGCGGAGCCGAAATAGCTCAGTTGGGAGAGCGTTAGACTGAAGATCTAAAGGTCCCTGGTTCGATCCCGGGTTTCGGCAGACAGATGTTGCTTTTCTTTAGAAATCATGATAAATTGTTGAATGTACCCATCACAAACATGAAAATATGCCCTGGAAAAATAGGCGATTTTATTTTTAAATTCATGAAGGAAGACCAAACGGATTGTGCGATAAAAAGATTCTTCCAGTCGGAGACTAGGGATGGGCTACTACGTTTCACTAAACAAAAGAAGCGGACCCAAATGTGCTGAAGGAAAACTACTTTCCCTTCTTCGTTGTAATACTTAGCGTGTATCTTCTTTCCTGGTGGGGACTCTGTTCCACCTATTCTATTTTCGTCTTTCTCCAAACCTACCCCTTCTTCACTCCCATGAAATTGTTCCCACAGCCATATGCCTAAGTAAGTCAAGAGGCCTCAAAGGCCTCCTATTTCTCCCTAATTCTTTCCCCCTAATCTTATTCTCTGCCAGCTTCTAATGCAAAGGAAATCAGTCCTCCAGATAGGCAAGGAAAAGAGAAATTTAATATGAGAAATACCTATTACATTTTATTCTCGACTTCATGGTTCCTATGGACCATGTTCCATGAGTATTTATCAAGTGGACTCCTATGCAACTCTGAAGAGAAAGAGAGCGGTAAGACAGGGGAACTGAAGGAAAGGTTCCTGAAAAAAGAAGCCATTTGAGTTGAGTTAAGAGGTGGCTCCTGGCTGAAAGGGGTGGGTGTTGAGGGGTGTGGTGTGAAGGTCATGGTAAACTGAGCCTGAACCTTGATGGAGAGAAGAGAGTCAGGATATTCCCATAGCTTCCTTTTCCCTTGCCTCCTAATTTGCAGGTTCTTCACATATCCCAATCTCTTCCTTCCTACTCAGAGGAAAAGTTTCCCTTCATTTCCAAGGCTAATTAACATTTCATCTGAGTTTTTGGCCATTCTCCCAATTCCATTCTGTCCTTGTGTCTTTGATCTCTCTCCCACTTGTATGCCTGTCTTCAAACTGCAGAATGCCTAAATCTCCATCTTTAGACAACAAAAAGAGAACATACACCCTCCCATCTTACCTTCACGCTTCTTTCCCAGTCTTTCCTTCCACCCACCAGCAAACTTCTTGCAGGTACAGTATTTGTCTTCACTTCCTTGCCTCATCAATTGCTCATCAGCTGAGGTCCACCTTCCAATCCTAGGAGACCATTACCATCAACTTTCCAAGTTTCTAATCCTTTGGCTCTTTTTTGGCCCTAAACTTAATTTTGCGCAGGATGCAAACTATTGACAATTCTTCCTTCATGAAGCAATCTTCCCTGGACCTCTTATTCTCTGGACTCTTTGGCTACTCTGTTTCAGTCTCCCCTCTCCTCCACTTCTAAGGACTCTTCAGAAATGACTACTTCTCAGTGTCCTGACCTCCATCTTTTTAGAATTCAATTAACATTTAGATAATTGTAGGATCACATGCAGTTGTAAGAAATAATACAGAAAGAGCTCATGTACCCTTTACTGAGTTGCTCCCAATGTTGACATCTTGCAAAACTATAATGCAATATTAGTATCAGGGTATTGATAAAGTCAAGATACAGAACACTTCTATCACCACTAGGATCCTTCATGGAGCCCTAGAGCCACACCTACCTTCCTCCTGCCCCCTTCCCATTTCCATTTCTTTAACTTCTTTCCATTTCTATAACTTTGTAATTTCAAGAATGTTATATAAATGGAGCTATATAATATGTAACCTATTGGGACTGGCTTTTTGCACCCACTATAATTTTCTGAATATTCATCCAGGCTGTTGAGTGCATCAATAGTTCATTCCTTTTTATTGCTAAGTAATATTCTGTGGTATGAATTTACCACAGTTTGTTTGAATGGTCCCCCATTGAAGGACATTTGGGTTGTTTCCAGTTTTTCACTACTATGAATAAATCTGCTACAAACATTTGTGTGTCAGGTTTTTGTGTAAATATCAGTCTTCATTACTCTGGCATAAATGTCTTGGAGTACAACTGCTGGATGGTATGGTACTTATATCTTTACTTTTTAAAGAAACTGCCAAAGTGTTTCCCAGAGTGGCTGTACAATTTTACATTCTCACCAACAATGTATTTATGTTCATCAACATTTGGCATTGTTACTAATTTTATTTTAACCATTCTGAGATGTATATAGTGACATCTCGTGGTTGTAATTTGCATTTCCCTAGTAGCTGACGATGTTGAAAACCTTTTCATGTGCTTATTTGCCATCTATATATCTTCTTTGGTGAAGTGTTTCTTTAGTTCTTTTATCCAATCCAATAAGAACATTTGTGTACAGATTTTTGAATGAGAAGTTTCTGAAAAAAATGGTGAAGTTCAGGGCTGTTGCAAATCTGTCTTGGATTATATAGTCGTCATGCAATGCAATTCTAATGCAGTGGTTACTTACAAAACGCAGTGCAGCCTGTACTCTTTTGGGAAAGGCTTATTGTAGGGTGGAGAAACTCTCAGGATAATAAGCCATTAAGAAGAGTTTCTTCCAGCGTGGATTGACTGCACCACCCTTCCCTGTGTGCAAAACTTAAAGATAAAGTATATGGTAATGTTAAATTAAAAAAAACATTTTAAGACAATAGGCCGAAAATGGAGTCATTTATCCTAAGGTTCATTGTCATCAAACCTACACTTACAGTTTCTGCCCTCCCAGAAATGTGCTCTAAAACCACTCAATCAGGAATCACCTGATCAGTGCTAGTTAGGTAATATGCCTGATAGACTCCAGTCATCCCTTGAAGGAAAGTAACCTTGCAATAATCAATCAGCTTTTTTGCCTAGTGTAACTTCCTTGTTCCTGCTCCCTTCTGCCTGTCAAAGCCTTTCATTTTGTACAGTTCCTCGGAGCTCCTCGGCTAGATTGGATACTCCTCTCTTGGAATCCATTTTTGCTCAAATAAAACCTTAAAATTGTTATATGCCTCAGTTTATCATTTAATAGTAGTATGTACACCGCCCCACCCGTCAAGTCAAGTGGTCCGCTGTGAACAACAGTAATGCTGGGGGAAAACGATTTTTCAAAAAGAGAATCCTGTTAAGTTAAATAAAAGAGACCGGGTCTCGTCGGATGTCCAGGCAGAACTGCAGGCATTGCTCGCAGGCGCGATCCCACCGCCGCCCAACACGGGGAGTTTGACCTGCTCCGTGTCCGGCCTGGGCCGGGTCCCCCCTCCTTAGACAACCTGGTGCCCCCGGGCTCCCCCGGGAGCCCCATGTTGGTGCCAGGCCCGGTGCGGACGCCCGCTCTACACAGCGCCGTAGTCCCGAACCCCCGGGCACCCACGATCCGCCGACCTCAGCCTCCCAGGAAGCTGGGATTACAGGCGCGCGCCACCGTGCCCGGCGCGGGGAGATGCGGCGCAGCGGGCCTGGAGGATGCGCTCCCCGAGGTCCTGCGTGCTGCGCGGCGCCACCTGCCCGGCGATTCCCCGGTCCCCAGGCCACTGCCCACTCTAGATTGCTAGAAGTGGCTGACAGAACCGAGATGAAGAGACGCAGAAAACATTGACAGAGATGTGAACAAGCTTCCCTTATCCTGCCCTCAGAATCTTTGTTAAAAAGTAGGTTAAACAAATAGCTGGAAATTTAATAAAGGAAAGGGTGAAAAATTGTATTAAGCACGGTGCGTTCTTCACAAACACCAGTATGCATACAAAATCACGTGGGGATCTCGCTAAAATGCAGGTTCTAAGGCTGTGGGTCTGGGGTGAGGTCCGAGATTCTGCAGTTCTAAGAAACTCCAGGTTAGGCCAACGTGGCTGATCAGCCGCCAGTGCTGCAGGTTGATAAGATTGTTGACCCTTTGGAATCTGATGGTTCTACACAATTCCATTTATGTTAGCAGTGACAGCATGGTGATTTTAGAACATTAAAGAGAAAAATAAGATACCCACAGTTCTGGCTTGCCAACTGATTATGGGCATTTTCCCTTCTTTGTTTTTAGTTCCTGTTCTCATGTACACATCTGGTTTTTGCTTTTGTTTTTGTTTTTTGGCATGGTTGAAGCCTTGACATTTGTACAATGTCATGTTGGGAGCATTTCTGTGTTGTGGTCAGTAATAAACTTAGGCAGAGGTTTGTTCAATTACTACTCCGTCAGCCAACATTTCCCAAGGCCCTTCTCTGTACCGTCTACGCTAGATCCACCTGGGGAAACTGAAAGGACCAAATGCACTCCTCTAAGGAGCTTCTGGCCTGATAAAGAATACAGACAAGTAAAGCAGTGAGAATTGAGATACACTCATAGATTCTTCCGTGGATGTAGAGAAAGTCGCCAATAAAGCCACCTGGCCTGAAATATGGATGGTTTACTGGAGGAGATGAGAGCCTGAAATGTGTCTTAAAGGTGAGCTATAATTAGGTTGGCTTTAAAAGAAAAGGATGTGGTAATTATGACGTATAAGAAGTACTATTTAGTCTTCCTCACATTCCTGGAACTGAGGTCCTAAAACTCTTGGAATTTTCCAATTGATAAGAGACAAATATACCTTTTATTGTGTTAATGAGGAGACTTTTGGAAAGCTTCTAGGTCTCCTAAGGATGGGATAAGGTTGCCAGGGGAACTAAATTTTCAGTCTCCCTCCTCCCACCCTCCCAAACCCCTCCACCTCCCCACCCCACCCCCACCCCCCACTCCTGGCTTCTTGGGCTGGGAGAGGAGCTGGAGATTAAATCCAGTCACCAATGGCCTATGATTTAATCAGTTGCGCCTATGTAATGAAGCTTCCATAAAAACGAAAAAGGATAGGGTTCAAAGAGCTTCTAGGCTAGTGAAACTTGCAGATGTGGGACAGTGGTCAGCTCGGAGAGGGCATGGAAGTTCTGCACCCTTTATTCATACCTAGCCCTTTGCATCTCTTCCATCTGGCTGTTCCTGAGTGATATTGTTACAGAAACGACAGGCCAGCCAAGAAACAAGCACCACTCGGAGGGTTGGAGTACTCAGATGTATTACGCCGGCGGGCTCAGAGGGGCTTCTGCTCCGAAGCTCTGAGCACCTCCAAGACATGCGCATGAGGTTTCATAGGGTAAAGTACAAGCTTGGGGTATTCGGCCAATAGGCTTGGAACAGTTTTAGCAGCATCATTATCACAAAAGTGGAGGCAGGGAGGCAGCAAACTAACATTCCAAAGCCAGGTATATTTCTTTGAAAATCCAGCTGGCTAGCAAAAAAACAAAAACAAAAACAAAAAAACAAAACAAAACATGAAAGCAAACCAACACTAATTAACTTAGATTTACGAGTTAGTCCAGCAGAACTCAGATCAGTATTCCGATACTTAGATTTGCGAGTTAACTTGTTAGCCCAGCCCAGGTTTTCCTTCATAATATCCTTTTATAATAAACCAGTAATCTGCAAAGTAAAATAAGTAAAATGTTTCTCTGAGTCCTGTGAGTTGCTCTAGCAAATTAATTGAACCAAAGAGGGAATCTTTGAAACCTCCCGTTTATAGCCAGTTGATCTGATGCACAAGTGACAACCTAGACTTGTGATTGGCATCTGAAGTGGAGGGCAGTTTGTGGGACTAGGTCCTTAACTGGTAAAATCTGATGCTATCTTTGGGTAGGTGGTATCAGAATTAAGTTGAATTGCAGGACACCCAGCTGGTGTAAAGAATTGCCTGGTGGTGTTGGGGGGAACCCACACATTGAAACTGAGTGTCAGAATTATAGAAGGGCATGGAAAGATTCTTTCCATGAAGCACGAACAGAGGCAAAGCTGAAAAGATGTGACTATCTGGGAAAATCACTAGTTTCTAGTTCAGTTAGACCTGAGAAGAGAATCAGAGGTGCATGGGCCAAGAGGAATAAGATCAAGATGAAACTGAAAATGAAAAAAAGAGCGACTTGTGTGGTAGCTAGTCACCAAAAACTGACCCCAACGTAGTACGTCTCTCAGTAATCACACCTTTGCAAAGCACATTCCCACAGTGCATCTTGGCTGCCCTAGTAGAATTTCATTGAAAAGGCACTGTGCCACTTCCAGGCCTGTGTCATAAAGAACCCTTGCAGCTTCTGACTTGGTTTCTTGGAACGCTCAATTTGGGAAGCTCCCTCTCAGAACCCAGTCACTACCCTGTGAGAAGTCCAAGCCTAACGGAAAGGCCACAGCCAGGCACTACGGGCAACAGCTTCAGCTGAGCTCCTCACAGATCACAAACACCAAATGCCACTGCCAGTCATGTGAGTGAGCCACCTGGGACATGTCAGCCCAATCAAGTCCTCAGAGGATTAGAGTGCTTGTTGATGTCACACAGAGCAGAACTGCCCAGATGAATCCAGTCAACCCACAGAATCAAGAGAGACAGTAAAATGGTTTTCTGTTGCTGAAATAACAAACTTATTGGCTTTAAACAATACAAATTTATTATTTGCACAAAGACACCCTGCGTGCTTGGGGTTTTGTAGGTCAGAAGTGTCAGGTATGGTCTCACCATGCTGAAAACAAGGTGTAGGCAGGCTGCATCTCTTTCTGGAGGCTCTAGGGGAGATTCCATTTCCTGCTTCATTAAAAAAATTATTTTTTAATTTATTTATTTACTTTTAATCAAGGTCTAGTCAGTTTATAATGCTGCATTAATTTCTGGTGTACAGCATAGTGATTCAGTTATACATATGTATACATTTCTTTTCATATTATTTTTCATTATAGGCTATTACACAGTATTGAATATAGTTCCCTATACTCTACAGTAGGACCTTGCTGTTTAACTTGTGTCCTTCAAACTGTTGACAGAGTTTGTTTCTTTGCAGCTGTGGGACTGAGGTCTCTGTTTCCTGCTGGCTGAAAGATAATGGCCACCACTCCCAGTTTCTAAAGGCTGCTACATTCCTTGGCTCTTCAAAGCCATCAACAGTGGGTCCAGTCCTCAAATCACATCTCTTTACCTACTCTTCTGCTTCCCGCAACAGTTTTAAGGACTTGTGATTCGAATCACCTCCCCATCTCACAGTCCTTAATCTTAATCACATCTGTAAATTCCCTTTTACCATGTAAGGTAACATTCATAGGTTCAAGGGATTAGAGGATATTTTTAGAATGGCTATTATTCTGCATACCACAAGCCACTCTGTTTTGGAATTCTTTATTACATATTAGTAGGTAATTAGAACACATTGTGAGCTGTATCTTCAATGCTAACAACTTTGAACTTTACTTCAAAGGCTTTGCAGAAACAAAGTGCCCTTCTGAACATAAAGGTCAGTATAATTGGTATTTTTTTTGCAAACTCTGTCCTGCCTGTACTGTAGAAGAGGGGCCACAGCTAGGACACAGGGTGTCTTTGTACAAATTATGTAATAATGGCCCACTTTGGTGGGTGAATTACAGAAAGGCAACTCTTGGGGCTGATAAAGTATAAAAAAAAGGAAAATGCCACCTCTCTCCAAGGACTCTTGGCTTGGCTCTCAGACCTCAGGTCAAACTTCAGCATTCTTCACCTTCTCCCCAAGTGTCTTGTCACAGGCACTGGTGTATGACAGCCCTGCATCACTGAAAAATGGGAGACAAGCAAGGTTAGAAACCAAGAAACCAGACTGGAGGCCAGTACAGTAGCAGAGGACAGATACAGAGGGAAGAGGAGGAGGGAAAAGTAAAACAGTGGTAATAATCCAGCAGTGGAATAAAGGAGACAGATTCAGGAAGTACTGAGGAGATGGAATTCACAGGGCTTGGAAGCTGGTAGAATGTGAGAAATAAAACAGAGAAAAAGATGAAAAAGGATGCAGGTGTGATGATGCCATTCACGTGTATCAGAGGCGGTCTTCTCCAAGATGATACTTTTCTTATGGAGAAGTGGGATTTGAAAACCAGGGAGAAAACAATGGGAATGACAGGCCTAAAGTCTGGTGCTTTAACGCAGTTGTCCAGGCAGATGAAGAAATGCTATTGCATCCTAAAATATTTTGAAATCCCCAAAGTCAGCGAGACTGGATTTGGAGCTGAGTGAAAGGAAGGCTACAGAGTTGATTGAGGATGTTTTGATAGGAATTTTCTTCCCACACTGGAAGAGAATTGACTCAGAATTTAGAGATCTCAGAAACTGAGGATGGCAGTAGGAGAATGAAGAGAAAAAGGAGAAAATGCCCCCCTCATCTTTACATCCCTCTTTCTACAGCTTAGATTTTGTGATTAATTACAGCATTACTAGCTTGCACAACCTTCTTCTCCTTTGCCCCACTCTCAACCCTTGGTCAAATCAAACACACCACCACCTTCTCCAAGCCTGAATCTGAATAGCTGAATGGGTAAAGAATACCCCTAACTGTGCTCCTCCCTTTAGCCGACTCTAAACCAAACTTTTACCCCTCCACTCCACCGAAACTCCCTTGTTAAGCCCCGGCAGCCTCCATTTTGTAAAATCCAGTGGTCAGCACTTGGTCTTCAATTTGTTCAGCTTCAACACTTGGCCCAGTTGAAAGTCTCTCTTTATAGGAACACATTCTTCACTTGATTTCTGAACACCACATTCTCTTGGTTTTCTTTCAACTTAAATGTAATTCCTTCTTTATTTCCTCCTCTTCCCAGTCTCTAAACCCTGACCTGAGTCCTCACCTATTCTCTATGTACATGAGCTGATCTGATCACCTGACTAGCAAAAAAATTGAGAAAGTCCTGTTTAACTTGACTACTTGGCTGCTCCTTTCTGATACCTTTTAAAATTATTATTATTATTATTACTATTATTACTATTATTATTACTATTATTATTTCATTCTGAAGCAGTCATATTTTCCCCCAAAATGAGTCACTTTTTTCAGTGATGAGTTTTTATCACAATATATATAACATCAAAGAATATTGGAGAAAGAGCATATAAATTTCCATTTTACTGTAGTGTTTTCCTCCATTCTCATCCTCAAAATATTTCCAAATTAGAGAATGGTATTCTTCTTATTCCACGCTTTGAAAATAAAGATTTTCAAGTAGGCCAACACTGTAACATATTTTCTATGGCTAGCAACAACGATAGCCAGCTTGTAGACAGCACACCTGAAGAGGCTATCTTCCTCCATTTCTGTGAAGTCAGAAATCACTCTACGTGCTTCTGCACATTTTGAAGAAACTAAAAAGTGACCATAAACCTCAATAAACCATGAAAGCCTCAGTATCATGAGTAAGCAAACCACAGTCTTTTCAAGCACTGGTATGGATACAAAGTGTGTAGCACATTTAGCAGATAAGATCTTTTCATTTTCTTTGGTAAGGCTAAATGGAATTTGCCAGAGTTTACATTTGTACTATCTGCCAAATATGCAGATAGATGAACAAGATCTTGTTTGTATTTGAACAAGGTATCAGCAATCGCTTGTTTTATGCATCCAGTGGATGTTGGAGTTTTATAAACTCCACCTACAAATCAAGAAGGTATTTCAACACCATGTTTCAAATTAAAGTCGTAGGAGCTAGGGGCAAGTTTTTTTTGGTTGCCATAATTTGATACATCACTTGAAGTTGTTAAAGTGTAGAGAGCAAGGTCATCTGACAGAATCAGCTCCGCACTGCAAGAGGCGGATAAAGGCGGATAAATGGTATCAAATTCCCCACCTCCTTTTTTTCTTTTTTTTGCCCCTAGGTTGCAACCTCTGAATCAGAAACTCGAGCTGTCAATAAGATACTGTGTATTCTTTACAAG
Organism: Camelus ferus; assembly: GCF_009834535.1. NCBI lineage: Eukaryota > Metazoa > Chordata > Mammalia > Artiodactyla > Camelidae > Camelus > Camelus ferus. The sequence continues at coordinate 19,243,004 of NC_045715.1, read as the reverse complement.
TTTTATTCCCAATGCTATTTTTGACTGAGCATTGGTGTCATTTGAAGACGAAAAAACTTCTGATTCAAAAGTTCTCTTCCGTCCTTTCTTATCCCAAGATAAGACTTGGGAGAGTCAGTCTCCCCACGGACTTTTCACACTTTCTTCTCCACCATCTCCAAATCCAAATTCTTTCTACATATTTTGCAGTACTCTGAGTTATTTATGTCTCTAATCCTGTTACATGTGTTCTTCTGTCTGTCATTGACACTTTTTCAGTGATGTCTTGGCCACGCTGGCGTTCATATGGTAATCGTTCTCATTTTCTCTATCTAGACTGTTAACAAATATGGTCATAATAATCACAGCGTAAAAAATTAATCTAACACTATTTCCATAAAAAGCACAATTAATCTACAGGCAGAGCCAAACGGTTAACGTTCACGACTACAAAACTCTTGTTTCCCAAATTTAAGTCACAGCCTTCAAAGGAATGCAAAACTCTCGACCCAAAAATTACGGCTGCCACCATCACTGGCCGGGGAAAAACAGCGACTGCAGCTACAGAAGTCGAATGGTATGTGCCGCATCCTTTTCACAATGAAATCAGTGTTCCTCTCAGCACTCCAAGGGCAGGATGGGTGAGTGAGAGAGTAAAGCTGTCATCGGGTTTCTTTGTACTTTCCCCAACTGTCCTCACCCATTTGGGAACACCGAAAACCCTGACTTTTCTCACCCTGGAAAGGGGTTTTCCGGGAAGGGGTACTTTCAGTGCTAAAACCAGGGCATCCCCCAGGCAAATCAAGATAGTAGGTAAACCAAGCTTTTCACCTCTTCCTGTTCCTGTAACTACAGCTTTCACGTACCAACAGATTCCCAAGAATTTGCACCAAGGACACCTTATTCCTTTTTTTTTTTTTTTTTTTTTTTTTAAGGACGACACCTTAGTCTTTAAACCTATAAGTCCCATAGATCCAGAAACCCCCTTTGGACTTCCTCGGGACAGAGGGAGTGGTCAGGGGAGATTGTAGTCTGTTGAAAAGCTGATAGGACTTCGGGGAGGTGTTTTCTTAAAATGAGGACAGATGATTTTATGGGAAATATGCCTGTGAAGGGCCGAATGAGATAGAGCGGCAGCTGGATACCCAGGCGACGAGTTAGAGGAAATGTTTTGTTGTTCAAGTTAGTAAACACTTCAATGTGTTTAAAATACTGATGAGAAGGATCGCGTATGGAAGGAGAGAGGAAGCGGGCCTTTTTCCTCTTTCCTCGAGACGAGAGCAATGGACGAGGGCAGTGCAGGTTAGGTGCAGGTTTCTGGGAAGGAGGTTGACATTTTCCTTCAGTTTTGAGGGGCGGTGGGGTGGGTCATCAGTTCAGAACTATGCAGGGGTATCAACAGCGACTCTCTTCATCGGATTCAGGCTGTAGAAGCTGTTGTGTTTATACGTCGTTGAAGGAGAGCATTTCATTTTCAATGGAAATCTAGAGTAGAACTAGTTGAAGCAAAGTAAAATCCAGTGTTAAAAATACTTGACGAGAACTTCGTATTATCTGCCTCCTTAGCGCAGTAGGCAGCGCGTCAGTCTCATAATCTGAAGGTCCTGAGTTCGAACCTCAGAGGGGGCAGTTCAGTTTTGCCCTCGTTTGACCATTCGAAGGTTGTGGCCTTTGTCTATCCAAAATCTACATCCTGGCCATTGGGACACAACGTTGCGAACTTTGTCTAAAGAAAACCTACCTCCTGGCTATCGGGACGGGTGTATCCTGTTACCTTTGCTGAATCTGGATGTCCAGAAAACCTCTTCAGCCACTCATTTACCAACCACCTCTTGAGTAGAGGACTTCTACATTATTTTTAAATTTTACAAATGACTAACCACATCCTTTACAAAGGGGTGCAGTAACTTCACTCTGGCTTTTTTTGTTTGTTTATTTTTAATTAAATGGCATTTAATAGGAAAGAATCTAGTTCTGGCACAATCCTTAAATATTAGCTCTCTTCATTCGACTGTAGAGGCCCCCAGGTATTCGCCTCAGCATCTTTCAGCGTGCATGAGTCGCACATATGGGTCAAAACACCTCTCATTTCGTCATCTATATAATCTATTCCTATATATCGTGTGAAATTACTCATTCCGGGACGCTAAAAACCAGGAAATTCGCCCGAACAGGGACTTGAACCCTGGACCCTCAGATTAAAAGTCTGATGCTCTACCGACTGAGCTATCCGGGCTCCTTGAAAGAATGAGTCCTTGTATAACCTAATGAGAAGGAAAGTACATAGATGAAGTTCAGTGTCTTAAAAATTCGGTCTATGTTCCTTTTCTTTATTCCTAACTCTATCCTTGCCCCCTTGAATGTGGCTCACGACTATTTATACTCCTAGCTCATGGAAAAAAATAACCCTCATTCTTGGGTAATATAATCTAAACAATTACTTCTAAAAGTTGTATATAACTAGAGACTTAATAATCTCAGCTGTTTGGTCCTTCATCTTCCAAATTTGTGCTCTGGTTTGCCCCCAGAATTCAAGGATGCCTAACCTAAAAAGCTCTCAACAAACAGGTTTCGAGTATTTATTTTGAGCAAGGAGCTCTGCTTTGCCCTCGGTTTACAGCAGTGGAAAGCCACCACCTCTGCCCTAGTGGAGTTTACCCTTTAGAAGGGAAAGTCAGCCTTTTAAACTATGAATTACGCAGTAAATGTTTAAATAGCCATTGTGATAAAAGCTCTTAAGAAAAAGTATAGGTTACTGAGATGTGTATTCAAGTAAGTATAATTTCATCACCCACGTTTCCAAATTAAATGAGATAATACAAGTAAATTCTTGGAATAGTGTCTGGGACTTTCTAAGTTCAATGAAAGTTAGGTGTTATCACCATTATTATTTTTATTTTAAAACAGATCAATTAAAACATCATATTTAATCATTTTGGTTGTGCCATCTTAGACAAATTGTTTAATCTCTCATTCGCTTTCCACCCCTAAATCCTGTAACAGAAATTTCTTCCTCAAACGCTAGGTTTAACACAAAGGTTGTCTCGTGGTACCATTCTAATTATGTATTTATTCATGCCACTATTCAGGTATGGATTCAAGGTGTTCTACACAACTTCACTGTAATAAGATAAAATGGAAAACATTCACAGACTTAAATCAGGATAAAGAGAGTATAGCGGTAGAAAATTAAGACAAAAGTATGCACACTCTAAGTGCCCCCCACCCCACATCTCCAAGAGAATGGATTATAAAAGGAGGTGACCTCTTACAGAGGGTAAGAGAAGACTTCTTTCAGGATATAATGCTTAAATGGAGACCCAAAGGCTTCATAGTAATAAATTAGACAAAAATGTGGCTCCAAGATTCCAGGTAGAGCAAAGATCAGAACACTTCCAGAGAACTTAAAGAAGGCCTGAGGTGTTTGAATGCAGATATCTTGGGACAGTATTGATAGAGGTGAGGGGCAAGGTGAACAGAAAGAGAAGGACAGATCAGAGACTGACAGGCTCAGAGGTTATGGATAGGAATGCAAAATACAGAGACTTCACCCTTGCAGCAATATAAAATCACTGGGGATTTTAAGCAGAGAGGAACAACATGATCACATACGATTTCAAAAAATTATGCTGGTTTCACATAAAGAATGTATCAAAGTGGGGAAAGAGATGATGGGAAAACACAAATTAGGCTAATGTGCTGTAGTAGGTTGTGCAGATTTGGCCTACCGACTATGTGACAGTGTCAAGGAATGGTGCAGAGAGACTGGGAACATTTGGAAAGAAGCAGAAGACTTGAGCCCAGACTCTTTCAGGGGACCTAGAGAGGAAGAGGTGTCAAAGTAACTCATTCTTCTCAGTAGCTCATTGCTCTAATAAGCACTTTAACTGGGAAAGGCAGACACAAAGCAGAACAGGAAAGGGCACTTTCAACCTTTTGAGAGTTCTCTGGAAAGCATGAGGTGTTTGCTCTGCTCTTAATCTGCCTTGTCATACCTGAAGGTAAGCTGCCAGTTCTGATCAGTAGGCAAGCCCTGAGTGATCAGACAAAAAAGGAGAATCCTGGGAGGAAGTGACCTCCTGAGCAATACTCAGCATGAAATAACCGGGTATTTGCAGAGGGATTCCAAAATCTTGTTCAACTGATTGCATTCAGATCAGATTTCCTGAGGTTGCTGTTAAAAATCCGGATTTGCATCATCTGTTATGTCCCACTAAAACACAGTAAACTCCATGAGATCAGGAGCATTTTCTGCTGTGTACAGTGCAGTATACCCCAGCCCTTATGTATCAGTCAAGGTGTAGTTCAGAAATAACACTGGTGGGAGGTGGTTATAGCTCAGAGTTCCATCCCCAGTACTTTTATTAATCAACAAACAAAGAAACCTAATTACCTCCCCACCAACATAAATAAATAAATTATTTTAAAAGCCAAAATTAAAAAGAAAAAGAAAAAGGAAGAACACTGGGTATTTCAACTGGGATCATTGTAGTAGCCCAGAGATAACAGAAATAATAACTATGGAAAATAGCTACCACCTTCTAGGGCTGAGGGAACAAAAGGGAAGGGGTTTGAGGACTCTGAGATAGGGCATTAAGAGAATAGAGGTTGGAATCAACTGCCCTTGTTGGAGTGACCCTGACTGAAATAGCAAAATTCAGAAAACAGTTTCTCTTCTCTTCTCCTGCCTTCCAGACTCCTTCTGGTTCCTCTTCTTGACAGAACCTGAGAGAAAACCAACATCCTAGAAAAGAGTATTCAAGGATGAATTTGAAGTTCAGACAAAACAGATTAACAGTGAGGGACACAGCTTTGACCAGTGCTTGGCACATAGTAGGCACTCAATAAATATTAGTCCAATACCTCCCATTCAACAAGCTGAGATGTTAAGAGCTGGATATTAAATATCACCCTTCCTTGTTTTGAGTCAGGTGCTTATCCTGACTCTAAATATCACTTCGTGTTTCTTCATTTCCTGTTTCTCTTTTTACTCTGTCTGGCATCTTGTATTTTGGATAACTAAGAGATCCAGTCAAGAGCACTGGAAGCAGGAAAAGAGGTCCAACGCAAAGAGGCCGAGGGGGGAAAATACTTTTTTCTTTTTTTGTGCAAGATGTCGTTGGTGATCTGGTGGTGAGCAATTCCAGAAGAATGGCAAAAGATAATCAATAATTAATAAAAATATTTTACCCATCATACTACACCTTCCACATCCCCAGTATAACCCTCCATCCCCTCCTCTCTCCCAACCAGTAAGTTTCTTGACCTTGATGTTTTTATAACAATTTCCAAGCATATCAGAAAGTCATTTTTAAAAAAATCTCCTCACTGTATCTAGAAATGGTATAAGAAAAATTGAAAGAATTTTGGAGTACTTAATCTTACTGAAAATTACTATTTTGCATCTGAACATTACATGGTTCGCTTAACAGAAAATTATCCGTTCAGTTTCATCAAAGCAAATTCCTCGGATTTTTTTTTTTTAAAGATACACGAAAGAAAAATACTCGCGTTGCCCCCTCTGAGGTTCGAACTCAGGACCTTCAGATTATGAGACTGACGCGCTGCCTACTGCGCTAAGGAGGCAACTGTCCCTCCCACTTGTAAAAAATGTCTACCAAGTTTATTGTAAGAAAGATTCGATCAAAAATTCTCTGAATCACAGTCTTTCAAAACAAGAACGGAACCATGGTTTCATTCACGTCTAAAATATTCAAAGTTTGGATGACAAGGCCACGCAGAACAAGGCAAAACATCAACTACCAGCCCAGGCCCGTTTCCCCTGAGAACTTTCCCGCAAAGACTTTAGGAGCGGTGAGGACAAGACTTTGTAGAAGTTCTGTTCGGAATGACCAGGGCCTTCTGAAAGGCAACCAAGACTAAAATAGTAAGGACCGCACTCTTTGCCTCCCTCGTGAGGTTCCATGTAGGAGCTTGGTCTCCTGAGATGTATGAAGGAGGGCGGGGGATTTGGGGGTGGGGGTGGGGGCTCAAGATTCTTTCCTTGAGCTCCCGGGCTCAAACAAAACGCCGCCTCCTTAAGTCCGGGGGATTACTCTCTGGAGTCCAAGTGGATCTGGAGCCCACAGCATCCATTGCAACTCTCAGTCCGCGTGACCCCTTTTTCCTGTGTTGGTGACAAACGAGCCAGGAGCTTCCTCCCGCGCTACCTGCGGGGTCACATTTTAGGGTCAGTCTGGGAGCCATGAGAAAGCAGCGTCAGGGGAAGGGGTCTCTCGAGCTGTGCTGGGAGCAGGAAGGGCCCACGGGGACAGCGCAGAGGGGCGAGGGAGGGAGAAGAGAAAAAGGATCTGTAATGGGAGTTGTTTGGGTCAGATGTCATACACATAAAAATAAGTGTCGTGGGCGGTAGCGTGGCCGAGCGGTCTAAGGCGCTGGATTAAGGCTCCAGTCTCTTCGGGGGCGTGGGTTCGAATCCCACCGCTGCCAAGCTGATTTTTACACCTCTTGTCTGAGTAGGTACTCTTCTCCATGCCCAATGTACACAAGTTCTCACACTCTCCCTCTCCCACTTGTTTTCCCCAAGGCCAGAGAAAACACCCATACACATTGTCCTGCAGTGTTCACATCATGATAGGCCTTCAACTGATTATTTCAATTAACAAAAAGTTAATGAGCACACAGTGTGTATGCTACTTACCCCCTTACTGTATTTTCACCACCCAGCAGTATGAAACATATAACAGACCTTCATTTAATTCATTTGTTTATGTAAAAAAAGAAGTGTTCAGTACCTACTAAATGCCAGCTACTTACTTAGGCCCCATAGATACAGTAGTACTTACTTATTACATTATTTAATAAATGATGGACTCATGAATGAGGGGCTGTCAGTCTCCCTGTATCCACTTACCAGTGGAGACAGGTCCTGCCCCGCCGCAGTTCTCAGCATCCCAGCAGCCTTCTCATTTTGAATCCTAATTAAACTGGTCTAAGCTCTAGCGACTCTCCGCAAGGCGCCTCGCCTTGCCACTCAACCGCCTCTCACTTCACACGAACTAGTGGCGCTCCCCCGCCTCTGGGCTCCTCTGCGACTTCCACTGGGCGCTCTCAGCATCTGCTCTAAGCAATTCTCTCTTCTCTCAAAGCTTCTTATCCTCTACACCTCAGCTAGGTAGTTGCCTTCTCCTGGAAGCCTCCCTTGATCTCTCCCTCCAGAATTACAATTAGGCACTGAGGATAAGGAAGGGAACAGAGGAGAGGGTTTCCCCGCCCTGGTGCCTAGTAGTGAGACAAACATAGAACGCATAATGACCCCAAGATGACACAATTTCTACGGTAAAGAATGCAATTGAACTAAGAATGACATGATGGATATATTGTTATCAAAATAAAGAATGTTACCGAACAGTATAGTACAATGTATAAAAGGACACATTTCAAATTGTTCCTAGTGATAACAGTGTCAGAGGACAGGAAAGAGGGAGATTATAAATTTTACTTTAGACACTTTTGTTTGTGGTGTTAGAATGACTGGAGATGTATTTATAAATCAAATAAGTGAATTCACAAATTTATAAATAATTTTTTAAATCGCAATCTGATAAGTACTGCAAAGGAGAAATGGAACATGCAAGGCAACAGGCCCCAGCGCCGCCGTCCCTTCCTCTGGCAGGCTCTTAATTAGGCATTCCTGTTGGCATGAACTGGCTATGTTCAGTTATCACCCGATCACCATTTATTTTAGCATTTATCATAATTTTTGGAAATTTTTGTGCAATTGTCTGCTTTTCCCTATGTATCATAAGTTTTTTCAGATACAGAACCGTATTTTTCTTGCTTTCCTGCATCATGAAAACTACATAGATATTTGTGGTAAGTATCAACGAATAAATTAACATACGAAAGAGTATCTTTCTAATTTGTGAAGTGAGCAAAGCAGAAAGACCTGGAGATCTTCAGTTTGAAGGGTCATGTGTTCTGAAGCCCCATTTCTACAGGACACTCCAGCTGACCTCAGTTCTGGACTGCTGATTATGCCACACTGACTTAGTCTTTCTGGATTCAGCTCTGCTACCAGATGACTGTAAACCAATTTAGCTCAGATTACCAAGGGAGAGATTGCTTCTGGATTGTGGGGCTCAGTCATCTCTTCCCTGAGTCATTCTCCTCAGTGGTCTTAATGAAGATAGAATGGAGAGCTTATGTGTGGGGAGGGAGGGTGCAGACACTTAGGAGAAAGTTATAGTCACCTGGCCAAAAGTCTTAGAATTTCATTGCTTCCTTCCCCACCTCTCAACAGATATATTCGTTTCAACCCGTATTTATTAAGCAGCTATTCTGTGACAGTCACCTTGCTTGGTTGGAGATGCAACAAAAGGATGAATGCCATGAAATTATTCAGGGATTCCTAAGCAATTCAGTTTTGGAAGGCTATCAGAGGCACATGAAGAGTAGATGGCCAGTAATTAACATTTAGACTGACTAAAGTAGTACTTTATACCTGAGTATTTCTTCCAGTCATGCTATGAATATAACCTCTTTATTATATGTTCTTACAGTGATAGGTAAATAATCATATTATATTAATAAAGTTAAGATTAAAAACAAAACAAAACCAAAAACGAATGACTATGTCCAACCCTATGATATTCGCTCTTGGCCATCCACACCAGAGGACACACTATTTGTGGGGCCATATGAACACTGGAATGTCTACCTGGAAGCTAGGATCTGGAAAGGGGGGGTGGGGGGGTGGAAAGCAACAGTCATGCTCCTTTTACTTGTCAGACTTATCCTATGGAGAGAAGGAAAAAGAAACCTTCAAAAAGAGGCCCATGCTGGACTATCTGAATATTTATTCACTCGTTCATTCGTTCATTCATTAAAATTCATTCATTCATCTTTCCATCTACGTGTTCATGCAACAAGACATTGATTAAGCTTCTACTATGTACCAGACCTTAGCGTGTCAAAGAGGAATGAAAGCTGGTCTTGCACTTAAGTCATTTCAGAGTAGGAGGACAGATATTAAAACGGCAAGTTCATGATTACTGCTGAACAGGAAGCACCAAGAAACTCAGGTTGCTGTGGAGACGTCTGCAGGTATCCTAGAACGAATAAGCAAAGATGTAGGGGAAAAATATATTTTTCTTTTCTCTCCTTTGAACTGTAAGTAAGATGAAATCTAATTTGCCTTTGTGTGATTGAGAAATGAAGGCAAAATCAAAACCATTAGAGGTAACTATTCTCAAGTTCCTGCTTCCCCTTACATGGAGGGAAAGAAACCTGGGAAGAAGTGTCATGGAAACAATCAGTGAAAGTTCCCTCCCATTCACCTCACACACTAGCGTTTGGCTTTTCCTCATCGTTCTGCTGAAAAGTGGAGAGATTTTTCATCTCCAAAAAAAAAAAAAGTCCCATAAATTAAAAAAAAAAATCAATTAGGAAAAAGAGGCAGAACTTTGTTAAAGTGGCGTTTCATTTTAAATTGTATTTTATACCTCTCTTTCATTTAAAAAAATCTTAAGCACAAGGTTATAATTTTAAATGGAAGTACAATCCATAAAAATTTTGAATCACTGTGTTGTATACGTGAAACGAATGTAATACTGTACATCAATTATATCTCAATTAAAAAAAAAAAAAAAAGAAATCACAAAGAAAGAGATATCAGTAAGACGGTGTGCAAAAGTTTAGCTAAGAGAGGTTCCATGGTGTAATGGTTAGCACTCTGGACTCTGAATCCAGCGATCCGAGTTCAAATCTCGGTGGAACCTTCCCTGCTCTTCTTTTTTCGTTCTATCAGATAACAGAGTGAACCAAACTGCTTTCAGTTCCCATATTTTCATTTTTGCTGAACTCGGGCAGTGAGAAAGGACACGAGACTACGGTCCCACTGGCCCGTGAGCTCAGGACCAGACTATAATCACCCAGTCTGTATATATGTCTTTCTGTTCCCCCCCAGACTTTTTCTTCCGGGACTCCACGGGGGGATATAAGCGTTCAGGAAAAGCGCCTTTAGTAAACAAACCAGAGTACAGAGCAAAACGTGATCCGTAACAAGTAGCAATCAAAACGGAAAAGAAAGGGATCAGACCTCATTGAAGGTATGTCGTTAGGACAGAAAAGGAAAAAGTAAAGAATGAATGGGAACCAAATAATGGCTGCAAACGCAGTTGATTAGAGCAGGAGAGGAAAAAACAGCATGTCAGAAGTGGGATTCGAACCCACGCCTCCATTCGGAGACCAGAATCCTCCAACTGAGGAAGCAATGCTTGAGTCTGGCGCCTTAGACCACTCGGCCATCCTGACAGCTGAAGTTCAGCTTGTGAAATGAGAAGAATCTTCAATTATGATGAATGTGCATTCACCATGAGCTTTCAACTTCCTTTACAGTTGAGGATTTATCCAAGAAATAGAAACGTAAATCCTTATAAATTAACTGAACCTTCTTTTTCAGGAAAGTCTGGAACTTCGGCTGAACTTGTGAGGCCTTCCTCTTACTCTGGGGTGCAACTGACATTTCTCTCCCTTCCCTTCCCTCTGCTCTACCCTGCACGCTCCAGTGCACTGAGGTGCAAGGGTCCTAGCATCCCGGCACCGACTCCAGACTGGACAAGAGAGAACACCCTTGATCTATTCATTACAAGAAAGAACACTGAGCACGCGGGCTGGATTCCCAAGAAGATGCTTGTCAAACCAACCGAACTGGCGGGAGTTCAGTGGGGAAGAAGTGAGCGAACCATTGTAGACGTAGGGGGAAAAGCAGCGTGTTAGTACAGACTAGAGAGGGGCCAGGTGAGTGGGATTTAGGAGCCTTGAACGTGAAGGCTGGTTGTTGACGTAAGTTGGAGGAGTTGGCCGGATCAGGGGGAGCAGAAAGGCGGGAGTGAAAATTCAGAGCTGCGCGGAGGGAATGTTGGCAGTGAGCCCAAATTCCCAGACCCCTTCCCCAGCAGTCTCCCGGAACTCCACATGCACGTATCCCCTCTCCGTCTACTTCAGAAAGGAGGTTTAAGGTTTGTCAGTAGACATCGATCCCAGGGATAAAGAACCACAGACTAGATTTCCACATTAGATAACCAAACCCAATAAACCCAAGAACTTAAGATAAGTCAATAACCATCAAGGGCAAAATGATTAGATTGTGACATACTCATATAGTGAATCACTACACAGCAGAAAAAAATATTTAATTACTGCTATAGAAAAGAATAAATTTTACAGACATAAAAAAAAAAAGCCAAACACAAAAAAGAGCTTACTGTAAGATTCTACTTACATGAAGTTCAAGTACAGGTGAAATTAATGGATGTTTCGAGCCATTTGGGACAGTGATTTCTTCTAAGGAATCTCTAGGGGTAGGTATTGACAGGGAAGAGCATGAGGGAGCCCTCTGGGATGCTGAAAATAGTCTTCATTTTGATCTGGATGGTGGCTACTTACACACACGTCACAATTAATTAAGGTACACACCAAAAACTTGTATATTTTACATTGATTAAATTTTAAATTACAATATAAGACAGTGTCTTATTCAATGTCAGTTAGGTGTTACACAGTGTAAGTTGCAAAGATATCAAAAGAAAGAGTAAATTATTGTATCGGGAAGACAAAGGAAGTTTTATGGAAGGCTGATTCTGGGGGGAGTGGGCCACCTGTAAGGAGAGCAGAGTCATCTGCTTGTTCACATTTTGCTCAGAAATGGAAGAAAAATGGTACCAGCGCTCACAAAGGTATCATAATCTTCAGGCCCACATGCTCTGTGTTGGTTCTTCAATAATTTCCCCCTTGCTGTTCAGGATGCCTTTCCTACCTTTGCTGGTACTCTTTTTCATAGCATCCTGTCTCTTCCTTCATAACACTTGTCCCAATTAGTAACCATATATTGATTTGCTAAATAACATAATGCTAATCCTTTTTAAGGTTAAATGAGGTCACAAGGATAGGGCCCTAGTCCAGTAGGACCAGTGTCCGGACAGGAAGAGGAAGAGATACCAGGGATGAGTGTGCACAGAGGAAAGGCCATGTGAGAACCCAGAGAGGAAGTGGCTGTCTATAAGCCAAGGAGAGAGGCCTCAGGAGAAACCACCTCTGCTGACACCTTGACTTTGGACTTCCAGTCCCCAGAAAATAAACTGAAAAAATAAATTCCTGTTGTTTGAGCCCCACAGCCTGGTGTTTTGTTCTGGTAGCTGGAGCAGACTAATAAAGACATCTTCCACAGTGGTTGAGGAACCCAAGAGCCCTCTAAGTGCAAAACACAAGGCTTTGTTTGACTGGAAAAAGACAAGACATGGCAGCTGTGATATGCGGAAAATTTTTTTAACTTTTTATTCTGAGATTATTGTAGATTCACATACAGTTGCAGGAAATAATAGAAACCCAGTATACTCTTCACCGAATGTCCTCCAGTGTTACCAACTTGCATAGCATAGTACAATATCACAAGTAGGAAATTGACATTGATAAAATCCACCAACCGTATTCAGATTTCTCTTGCTTTTATATGCACTTGTGTGTGTGTATTGAGTTCTATGCAGTTTTATCATATGTATAGATAACACATGTGATCAACACCATAGTCAAAATACAGAACTGTTCCATCACAAAGATCCCTTCTATAGTCACAGACACCTCCTCATCCCCCTTCTTGCTAAACCATACACCACTACTCTGTTCTTGATCTCTATAATTTTGTCATTTCCTAAATATTGTGAATGGAATCATACAGAATATAACCTTTTGAGACTGACTTTTGAGCATAATTCCCTTGAGATCCATCTAAGTTGTATGTTTCCATAGCTTATTCCTTTTTATTGTTGAAAAGTATTCCATGATATGGTTGTGTCACAATTTGTTTAACTACTCACCGCTGAAGGCTGTTTCTAGGTTTGGCTATTGTGAACAATGCTTCATGCTGATTTTGATGTGAACACAGGTTTTCATTTCTCTGGGATAAATACCTTGTGACATATAGATTTGAGACTCAAAACTGCAGCAGCCATTTGGCTATTTCATAAGGGAAACCTCCCCTGACCACTCAATATTAAATAACACCCCAGGCACTCTTCATCCTCCATATCTTGATTATTTTTATTCGTGCATCTTTTGTACTATATATTTATTTCTTGGTTTCCTTTTGTCCTTATTTCCCTCTAGAAAGCAAATCCAGGAGGCCAGGAACTTTGTTTTGTTCCCTGCTGTATCCTGGAGCCTAGAACAGAGCCATAGTGTATACTCAATGCACACTTGAATGAATGCATGAATGAATGAATACATCACAGACATCTTTCCATATTAGTATATATAGATCTAACTTTTTCTTTTTGGTGGCTGCCTAGTATTCCATCGTATGCCTGAGTAGTATTTTTATTAACTTGTCCCCTATGGAAGTATATTTATGTTGGTGCCAGCATTTCACAAATCCAAACAATGCCATAATGACAATCCTTATGTAATCAATCATCCTGTGCAGATAGGAGAGAAGTAGATGGCTCAAAGAGTGTATATGCATTAAAAAAATGTGTTTTAGCTCTTACCAAGTTGCTCTCAACAACGTTCTCTGAATATACATTCCCACAGTGACCTGGAATACCCATTCCTCATGTTCTCACCAATACTGAGTATAGTTAGGCTTTTTAATCTTTACTAACCTCATAAATTAAAAGCAGCATCCCATTATTTTATTCATAGTGAGTTAAACCTATGTTCACACATTCATTAACAATTTGTTTCTTTTCCCCTGTACCATCTGTCATAACCTTTGCTCCCCACTGCTCCCCTCCTCTCTCTGCTTTTTACTTACTGTGATAATATTTTATCCCTCAAGGATGTTCATTTGCTAAAACTACCTTTTCCCAATTTCCTTTATCATTTGGCGGTGATGAAAAAAATCATATTTTATAGCAAGATAAGAAAAATTTAAACATAAAATCTTTCTTTGCTTGTTTGGGCCTACTCCCTCCCCTTTAGTGTGTACTGTGTATCTGCATTAACCAGACCTCCTTAGGAGACAACATTTCTTCTTAATCTTGTGAGGGGCCATGATGACCCATGACCCACTACTTGCATTGTACAGGTAGATTTGGATTGTGTAAACTGTCAATAATACATCACTTAATGTATCATTTAATACATCATTAATTTAACTTCTGTCTCAAAAACTTAAATAACTGTGCTTTGACCTCTAATGGGCAGAGAGCCTTCTAAAAAGTTGTTTCTGCGTTATATCCCTCAGTTTGGTTCTAATAAAATTTTCCATTTCTTTCTGAGATTGACTGATTAAGTTTTTTGTAGACAACTGTTTGGAGGCACTTTTCTGTATAGATGTCATTTATTTTTAATTTTATACAATCAAATTTATCCATTTGTGGCTTCTGGGTTTGGGGTCTTATTTAGAAAGACCTTTCAGACAACAGATTTTTTTTAATAAGTTTTTTTCCAAAAAGCTTTTGTGAATTCATTTTTTTTTAATTTAAATCTTTCACTTATCTGGTATATATTTTGCTGTAAGAAGTAAGATGGGATCTTCCCCCCACCCACCCAAACAGCTGGCCAGCTGTTCCAGGATCAGTTATTGAACATGCAACAGTAACCTGCAGTTTCTCCATCTTCTATAAAATTCTTATTCAGATTGAAGCCAAGTCCCCCTAAAATCGAGTTCCTCTGTTGAGTTTATGATTAACCTCTCTATCTAAAACTTTAATTCCCTTTCTCGTCCCACACCTATGCCCCTCAAGATTGAAGAGTATCAAAGAAAAGGGGGGACTGAAACCAAGTAGGACCCTGCAGGGCACTCCCAGGCAGACAAAGTCTTTCTGAATCCCCTTTTTCTTGTTGGTAGAAAAAGGCTTCAGTTTCCTAGGCCTTCCTTTGCTTCCAAACAATTTCTAATTAGGACAGGAGGGAATGCAGAAACAAATGGAAAGCAGTCAAGAAACAACAGCGCAGCAAGATAAAACAGAATCCTAGTTCCTGCTCAAGGGATATACATAACAATCTGATATGTATCTTTGAGCTGTTCTGCTGGAAACGAGGCCTTCAACCAGGTGGTGGATGGCAACTACCAGCTGAGACCCCAGACTGGTCAGAGAACCAGGCTGATGCTTGAGCTTCCTGGATCACCACTCTGTTACCTCCCACCAACCAATCAGAAGAAAGTCATGCACCCTGCAGCCCTCACCCTAAATGTTGCCTTTAAACACTTCCCTGAAAACCATCAGGGAGTTCAGATCTTTTGAACATGAGCCACCAGTTCTCTTTGCTCGGCCCTGCAATAAACCTTATTCTGCTCCAAACTCTGACATTTTAGTTTGTTTGGCTTCACTATGCATCGGGCACAGGGATTGGGTTTGACATCACTTGTTTGACAAAAAGATTTGAGCCTACTTCTCCTATTCTGTCCTATTGACCTATTGGCTTATTCTTACTTTAATTACTGTAGCCTTGTGCTTTTTCTGCCTCTTTTTTACTTTTATTTTCCCAGACTAACTTTAGTATCACTTGGTAAAGGCAGATAAAAGAAAAGATAGGGGAAGCAAAATATCATAAGCTTTATCAGGTCCTTCTCAGTTTGGTGCCTAGAAGAAGAATGGTCCGAGGAGAAAGGGGTCAACAGTGCCAAATGCCTCAGAAATATTAAGATAAAGGCTGAAAAGTGTCCTCTGGATTTAGCCAATACTAGTAAAAATTACCGGCACCCTTAGAGCAGATAGGGTGAGGGGGAACTTATTTTTAAATAGGGATTTACTTTAAAATAAAACATTTTATTAATAAAAATAGTATTTATTAGTTAGGTTTAGTTTCTGTTGCATATGCAGACAATCTAAATAAGTGGCCAAAACAAGACAGTTGCTTTAGTCTCTCTCAAAGATATGACTAGATGTGGGCACTCTGTAGTGAATAAGGACCCAGGCTTCTTTACCTTTTACTACACCATCTTAGTGATGGCTTCCATCTTCAAGACTGCCTCATGGTCCAGGACAGCTGCTCAAGCTCCTACCATCATGTGCACATTCCAGGCTGAAAGAATTAGGAAGAGGGGAGGTTAAAAGGGTGTACTTTCCAACTGAGTAGGCTTCTTTTAAGAAGCTATCTCAGAATGCCCACCCTAAAATTTCCACATAGATATCACTAGCCACCCATAATCTCAGGGCCATGTTGAAGTGTGAAAGAAATGCTGAGTGAGTTGGTGTTCCTGAGCATGTCCATAACCAGCTAGACAAGATTTTGTACTGCAGCACTGCACTCATGAATTTACCACAGTATTGGCAGCAAAGGGGCCTGGGAAGTATCTCTTAGCTGGGCATATTGCTACCTGGAATAAAACTGTGAACGAAAAATACTGCAAACCATATCAGTAAACAAAGAATGCTGAAACCATAAAGTCATCAGTGGCTGCTGCCACCCCCCAGTGAAGACAAGCCTGCAGCCCAGCCTCTGCAGCCACTCACAATGGTACACTCTGAGGGGAAATAGAATAATAAAGGACAAGATACTGGCCCTAGATAGCTAGATGCTTGTCAAAGGAATGAATTCAATGAGCCCAAATGTTTGCTTCCTCCCATACATAGAAAAGCACTAAATTGTTTAACTTGAGATGCCTGGTTTTCTTTAGATAACAAGTAATCCTTTATTGTTCCAACTACCTGGTCTTCATTGTAAAGCTCCTATATATACTACTTCCTCTCCCCTACCTCTTCAGAGTAGTCCCTCAGAGTGATCTGAGAGGCTGTCATCCTGGCTCAAGTCCTCCCACCAAATAAAACATAACTCTCAACTTTAAGGCGGCACATTTATTTCAGTCAACAAAACTTTAAGGAAGGAGTGGAGACTGGCTATAAAATAGTCAACAACAGTCCCTTCCATGTTGTGTTAAGACTGAAAGCACTTATGAAAATAAACGGCTGTACCAGAAGTCCCTAACTAAAGGTTAGTGTTGCCAAAAAACTAGCCTCTGTACCCCGATAGCCAAATTGAGATTCAGAGGTAGAGTTTGGGAAGGATAGAAAAGAACAACTTTACTGCTTTGCCAGGCAAAGGGAGTCATAGCAAGCAAATGCCTTACAGACTGTGAGCTCATCTTGGGGCTGGGTCTTGAAATTTTATAGAAAAACTGGATGGAACAGAAAAGGTGATAACAATCAGGGCGTTTTACAGGGTGTTACATTCTCTTTATTTTGATAATAACTTGCTGTTGTTATGGAAGAACTTAGGAGGGTTTGCCCATTTTCTTGAGGTTCAGTCCATGACCTTTCAAGACCTCTAGGGTAAAAAGGTAAGTTACTCTAAGAAAAGAGGGCACGGGGAGGGCAGTGTGTTAGTCATAAGATCAGTTTAGCTAGAAATACAGGCCTGAACAACTCAAGAGCCATCTTGTTAGTTTTCTACTCTTTCATTAGGAGGTCAATTTCATCTTGCAGAGATGATTTTTTGTAATTTTTAGTTAGCTTGAGCAGCTGTCCTGGACCATGAAGCATTGACTTGAAAGTTAATAAATTTCACATAAACCTACAGATTTCTACCTTCTTTTGAAAGTCAAAAATTTGACAATATTCTGGGCTTACATTCTCAATGGTTACTTTAGCTAGAGATGATGAGCTGCTTCACAGGAAGGACATCCGATCTCCAATTAGTCACTGTCCTCATCTTTCCCTATGGTGACCCTGGTCTGGCTGGCTCAATTAAATTACCTTTTTGTCTCCAACAGGTATTTGTATTTGCACCTGTCATTTTACAAATGAATAACTGTTATAAAGCTAAGAAGTATGCATAAAATGTAACAGTGGAATCATTAGGTTAATTGATTATTAGTTCAATAATTCAACAAGTATTGAAATACTTTCAATATGATTAAAGCTATGTGCAAGGCATAATGAAGATCAGAGGAGGTCTGGAGAGGAGTCTCTACCCTTAAGGGGTTACTAAAGTATCTGATCTCAGTTTCTTTATTTACAAATAAAGTGTTGGACTATGTGAGAGCACAAATTATTTCCTATTCAAAAGTATGCTCGGATTTAGAAACTTGATAGATTCTAAGACAGGTAAAAATACTACACAAGGGAAAGTCAAAGAAAGTCTAGATAGAAAATAACCAAGTACTAGAATTTGAGGTTCTGTATGAATAAGGGAGGCCCACTGGAAAGGTGAGAGATCAGTGTGGCTTCTTTAGGTTAAGCTTCAAGGAAGAGGTAGAATTCATGAGTAGTCCTTGTAGAGGATTGTCAATGCTGAGTCAGAGGCTGGGCTGGCAGCACTAAAAAAGGACTGAAATGTCAGCCTATGCTGGAGGCCAGAAGTGCTCAGACTGGACCCCAGGCCCAAGGGTTTGTTTGAACAATGTCCTGTTGGCAAAAAGGAAGCTTTGAAGGTTTCTGAGAAGTGACAGAATGAAAGAAGTACTTTAGGGGATTTTTAAGGACAGTTCTCTCCCTTAAAGTGTTATGTAAATAGGTTAGAGGAAAAGACGGGAAATAGGGAAACTGGTGGAATTGGTTACATTCAGCTGTTAGTTAATTCATTTAAAAAACATTTGCAAACTATCTTACCAAAACATTTCTATGTTAAATTGCCTTCAAATACCTAGGTTCTGAAATGCTTTGAACCGATATTAATATCTTACTCACTGTACCTTCCCTTATTATCACCCCTCTTAATAAGTTAAATAAAAATTTTGGCACATGTTTAAAAAAATTTGCAAACTGACATTCTTGAAATAATTTGGGTCAAAGAGTGGCAATGGAAATTAAAATGAACAGAAGCAAGTTGAGAGCTAAAGCAAAGCAAGGCTGTCCAAATTCAATTTAATCTATAGAGAATGAAGGACAATACTGAGGAAATAGCAAAGGAAAACAGGAAATTCAGAGGTAGGGATGAGGGAGCAACGCAAACATTTGTCACCCACAGGATCATCAATCTCCCTCTACGTCAGGAAGGAGCAAGCGGGTTTAGGCTCTATTCAATACTCTGTGCAGTGGGTATTTTACTCTTCTAATGGATAAACATCCCTTTCCATTACATAACCACTTTAATGGTTAAAAAACTAGATGTAATGAAGCCTCCCTCCTCGCTATGGTAGAATTATTCCCATTTCACCTCAGAGGAAACCGAAGCTCGCTCGGAGTGATAAACCAATTTGCTTAGGCACAGTAGGAAGTAGCAGAATTGGGCTCGTCTTTTTCTGTCACAGAAATGTTGCCACCTGATAATTAAGCCTTTCTTTTTGGAAACGAAATTGCGAGTGCCTGTAAATGGGGTTGTTTGATAAAGCTCCTCACAGACGGGGTGGGGCTCTGTCCGCTACCCTCATCCCTCCGGCCTCCCGGGGAGGCCAGATGGCTCTTCTTCCCACACCAACACAAAGCTAGCTTTCTCTCGCCGGAGCTGAGGCCTGGGCACCAGACAGGAAACCCAACAAAAGACCAGGGGGCCAGGCCCAGGGCCTCGGAAGCTCGGCGTTGGGCCCGGAGCCTGCAGGCAGGAGAGACCCTGTCCCCGCCGAGCCCGCGGACACCGCCTGCCTCGGTGACCGGTCCCCGAGGTTCCCCTCTTGCGCTTCCTACCCAAAGGCGGGGGCGACGCCTCCCAGCACCTCTATGGAAAGAACGGTTCAGGCCTGAGGCCAGCACCAAGCCCCGCCCCCTGAGCCGCCCCTTCCGCTCGCGCCGGGGAGGGGTCTGCACGGCCGCCGGGATCCGCTCGGACGCGGCCACGTTGTCTTGTGCGTTACGAGCGCGCGGCGCCGCGAGTCCTAGCGGCGGCATCCCGTTCGCGGTCCCTTCGCGTCGCCGCTGGGCTCTGTGGGGCTGCAGGACCCCCGCGCTCACTCAGCCGGGCGCAGCGGCGCAGGGAGCGGCCCGGCCACCCTGCGGTTGCAGCGCACGGGCGCGTCTGGGATCAGGGCCCGGGAGGCGCCGCCCTCCGTCAGTCCGGCTCGCCTCCCCGAGCCGCCCAGAAGCAGCGAACGGGAGGGAGCGCGGTAGAGTTGGGCTCCGTGAAGGGCTAGGCGCCGGGGCTCATGCCCGTGCGCCCCCGCGGGCCCGCGCCATGGCCTCCGGGAGCGTGGCCGAGTGCTTACAGCAGGAGACCACCTGCCCCGTGTGCCTGCAGTACTTTGTCGAGCCCATGATGCTCGACTGTGGCCACAACATCTGTTGCGCCTGCCTTGCCCGCTGCTGGGGCGCGGCGGAGACCAACGTGTCGTGCCCGCAGTGCCGGGAGACCTTCCCGCAGAGGCACATGCGGCCCAACCGGCACTTGGCCAACGTGACCCAGCTGGTGAAGCAGTTGCGCACTGAGCGGCCGTCGGGGCCCGGAGGCGAGATGGGCGTGTGCGAGAAACACCGCGAGCCCCTGAAGCTGTACTGCGAGGAGGACCAGATGCCCATTTGCGTGGTGTGCGACCGCTCCCGCGAGCACCGCGGCCACAGCGTGCTGCCGCTGGAGGAGGCGGTGGAAGGCTTCAAGGTGAGGGCCGGGCGCGCGGAGCCGGGAGGGGCTGGAGCGCGAGTCGGACAAAGGGAGGAGAGACCCAAAGGGGCTTCCTTTTTTCCGCCTAGAAAATGGCTGAGCCGGACGTGTGGTTCACAGCCGTCATTTCCTCTCTGTCCGCTCCAGAGCCTCGGCACTCAGATTTGGGAGGAAAACCTGTAGCTGGTGAGGAAGGCAGAAGTCTCCCCACCCCCACTCTCTTTATGTGCCCCTCTGTTTACCCACTCACGGGCACGTTATACATAAAGACGGCCCATGGAGACACCCCCTTGACTGTATAAAAGATGCGCGTAAAACCATGTACACATCGGCAAGCTTCAGAGACGCCCGTACTCCTGCTGGATTCTAGATGATCTCAGACAAAACACAGCCGGACATTAACTGGCTGTATACACATGAAGCAGATGCCCATCACCTAATTCTTCCCCCATCACTTCCCTGTGCTCCATCCTCTTCTAGAAGCTCACGGAAAAGAACGAGCTCCTTACTGCTTAAGTCAGTTAACCACCATGAGACTCATAGGAGATAACATGGTTATGAAGATTGAGTGAAATAAAATGACGCGTGGATCCCTTTGTGAACTCTTGAAACAACAGACTGGCCCAGCCAAACAGTAACATGGAAACAAAGTATTAAATCTAAAACAGTTGTAAGGAAACATTCAAGGAGTGCATGATCTGTGTGTTTGAGGACTGCAGGAATATGTACACAATTATGTACACGTTTAAATGTGAGTACATTCATGCAAAATTAATTCACTTAACATTTATGGTGCTTTCAGATATGTTATTTTACTCACTGGTGATAACCCTCTAGTAGGTTGGGAAGGTGGTGTTTGCCCGTGTCACACCTGAGGAAAATACGAAGTTAAGTCATTTTCTCAGGATGCTTCTGTGAAAGACTGACAACTTAAAGCCTCCTAATCCAGTCACCTTCCACTAAGCCATGCAATATCCTTCCAAGGACAGGTAGTTGATCCATCATTTGAGATACAAACTACCAAAGGAGAGGTATGGTGACCTTTGTGCCCTGGTGATGGCGGTGCGGTCCAAGGACAGGCTTTTCAACAGGAACTTGGCATCAGAAATGTGGGTTGCATGTGTGATAAGGAGAATAGTCATGTTGATGCTAAGGTCTGCATAATCTTGAACTCCCCCAACTGTTTTTGCTTTTCTCAGGAGCAAATCCAGAACCAGCTGGACCACCTGAAAAGAGTGAAAGATTTAAAGAAGAGGCGTCGGGCACAGGGGGAGCAGGCACGAGCTGAGCTGTTGGTAAGATTCTTTGGAACTCACAGATAATATCAGTTTTGCTGGTAGCTCCCTTATTTTGTAAGGCTGATGTTACTTCCCTTAACCGTGTGCAGTCAGGTCACCCAGAACTTCTAGGTGTGGGTGGAAGAACCCTACATGTCAGTTGGGAACTTACCTGGAGAACCAAGGGATTCCCACATTTGGGGGAAAAGACTTGAATAAGTTTAGAATCCCTAGAGATAGGAGCTATCAAAAGTTTAACTGCTAGCTTTGTGTAGATCAGGGTTGATCCTTGACAAAGCTGATACAGGTGAAATTCTTGGGCACAGTTAGCCTCCTTTGATACCATTCTGCTGACAGACACTGTCAGTGGCTTTCCATGAGCCCCATTGTTGCTTCTTGCTAGAATGTTCCCTTTCTTGGCCGTGCTTCAATTCTGAACTTTTTCTTCGTTCTCTTCCCCAAGTCTCCTAAGGCCTTGGCCAAGTGGCTAAAGTGCTAATTTGTGATAGGGATATTTGAGGGGTTTGTTCTGAAAAAACAAAACAAAAAATACAGACTTTTAAATACATACTTACAGATCTACCATCTAGGTATTTAAGCATTTTTTTAAAATAATAAATAAAATATTAAAAATTTCCACCCATTAGAGGTATTTGCATCTGAAAAGCAAACTCATAGATTAGTAGTGTTTTGTGAGAAAGTTTTCTCAGTTCTGGCCAGGGTAGTAAAGAACTTTTGGACAAGGAACTTATTCCCATGATGCCATCAGATCCTATCACTTGTTCTGCCCACAAGATTCACCAAGACCTCAGCTCCCCTTGCTTGAAAATAGGTCTGATGGGTGGAGAATCTTCTAGTGAGCCTGAGTGGACTCAAATCATTGTGTGAGAGGACACAACTGTGTCCTCTGGGAAGATTGTCAAAGGGGAGAGACAACCCTTCTCTGAGGAAGAAGGGCCCTGGACCTACTTCTTGGCTCTGACACTAGCCAATTGAATAGATGGAGAGAGCAAGACAGCCTCTCTGGGCCTCAGTTTGCTCATCTGTAAAATGGGTAGGTTGGAGTAGCCTTTTAGTTCTTTAGCAAGGCTAGTACTGCCGTCTGGTCCCCTCCGGTGGTGTGGGTGTTTGGTTGTCACCTAAGGAATGGAGTGATTGGGGAGGGGTGACAGGGATTCTAAATGTCCTTCAGTGCAAAAATCAGCCCCATGCCAGGCAGAATTGTCCCCCAGCCAGGGTGCCAATATCACCCTCTTTGAGAAGCACTCTCTTTCAGCTTTAATTTTCCATTTCTAAAATTGTTTATGCATTGAAAGACTTGTCCAGTTAAGGAGAGGTATGAGCTCATCAAAAGGATTTATAAACAATTGTGTGTGTGCACCACTGTTGCACAGTGAATGCTTAAGAAGACTGGCCAGAGGAATGGTTGTGGGGGTATGTTCTCAGGAGGAGTAGAGTTTAGAACAGGTGTCAGCCAGCTTTCTGTAAAGGACCACATAGTAAATCTTTTTGGCATAGTAGGCCTTATCTTTATCACAACTGCTCAATTCTGCTGTAGTGGCTCAAAAGTAGCTAAAGACAGTATGTATATGATGGGTGTGGCTGTGTCCCAGTAAAACTTTACTCCAAGAGATTAAACAAAGGAAGTTTGCTGGCCCTTTGTTTAGAGCAAAGCTTTAATAGAGCCTCATTAGTGGGAGATGGTGGGGAGAAGGAAGGGCAGACCACCTTTGGCAGATCTGTACCAATAGAGTATCACATTCAAAGCCAGTGAGACGGGGTTGGTGGTACACACCCTTGAAGGCCAGATAGAGGGAATGGATTGCATGTGAAGGGTTAAAGGGAACCTGTCAAGGTTATTATGTGAGGATTATTGTAGAAATGATGCACGTTCCAAGTCGTCCTCCACGGGGCACACATCCGACCATGTCACTTTTGACAGTGTTTCATGGCTCCCAGTTACAACAGATTCCTTGCCCCTTAGCCTGCCAGGCAAAGTGTGTTCTGGTCTCTTCTGGCCTCTGCCCTCAGCATTCATGTGCTCCAGCTGAACAGAACTGCTTGCCTTCTCACTCCTTTGCCCATACCATTTCTCCTGCCTGGAAAGCTCTCCTGCTCTTGGACCACGTGGTAGACGCCTGTTCATCCTCCAAGACTCTGTGAACATTGCTTCTGTGATGACTGTATTAACTTCTCCCACCACAGGCTGTCACCCTGCTTTGCTTATCCATCCATGATTGTGTATCACGTAATTCCTGACTGAGTTCCTTGAGGGCAGGGACTGTGTCTTGGTTGTCACTGGGGTGATTCAGTTCTCAGCCATTATATATCCAGTCAGTAAAGACTGGAAGAATGAGTCTGTGGACAGGATGCTTGTTTTAGTATACTGGGATGAAATGATGAGGTCGTGGGGTGGGTAGTCAGGGGAGGAATGGGAAGGGCTCCTGAAGTAGCCTTTCCTCTCTTCACTGCCCTGCCCTGCCATCCACACAGAGCCTGACCCAGATGGAGAGGGAGAAGATCGTTTGGGAGTTTGAGCAGCTCTATCATTCCTTGAAGGAGCATGAGTATCGCCTACTGGCCCGCCTCGAGGAGCTAGACTTGGCCATCTACAACAGTATCAATGGTGCCATCACCCAGTTCTCTTGCAACATCTCCCACCTCAGCAACCTGATTGCCCAGCTGGAAGAGAAGCAGCAGCAGCCCACCAGGGAGCTCCTGCAGGTAAGGCCTAGAGCCCCCGGCCAGGCCCCCTGCTAAGACGTCTCCCTTCTCTCTTTGCCAAGTAGTATCCAGGGCCCCCTCGTCCCCTGTCAGCTCTGGGAGCAGCAGTGGCTTTCCAGGCTCTGTACTGGAGGAGAAGCATGTACAGTTGAGGCTCTGGTTGATACAACTTGGGTCAGTCAATTGCACTGTCTCAAATAAAGGGTACGAATCTGTGAATCGATACTGAATGAAAAGGGGAAGTTCTACTATTAAAATGTCGGCTAAGTAATATAGAAGGGATTTTGAAACTAGAAAATGACCATTTGGCAACTATCGTAGTAAAAGTGAGACAGTAATGATCAAGAGAAAATAAATCTAAGGGGAAAGGGGATTTGATAAGAATTGGAATGTTAACAAAATTTCAAAGTATCACTAGAGATTGAACCTAGGACCTAGTGCATGCTAAGCATGCACTCTACCACTGAGCTATAGGCACCCCACAAAGTAACACTTTTAGATTACTTATTAATTACTAAAAAAAGTAATTGTACAATGATCAAAATGCCACCAATAAGAGACAAGTGAATAAAAGGTACCTTTAGGAGGAAACAGCGTACACTAGTCAAAGATGGTACAGCATGAATTTACTCATTCAGTGAGGAGTATCTGACAAACCCAAATGGAGGGGCATTCTATAAATAAGTAGCCTTGTATTAAAACAGTGTCAATGTCATGAAAGACAGTCAATGCTAAGGAGTCATTCCAGATTACAGACACATGCCATGATACCTAAATGCAATGAATGCTCCTGGATTACCAGGAGTGAGGAGGGGAATGGTTTTAAAGAACATTATTAAGACGATTGTTTAAATTAGAATATGGAATAGATTTGCTAACTGTGTTATAGTTATATATGAAAATGTACTTGTTCTTAGAGAATTTTAAAGAAGTAAGGGATATAATGGAAACAATACTCTCTCAAATGGTTCTGAAGATAAATATGTTTATAAGTTTGGGGAAAGAGTATACAGGAGCTGTTTGTACCAGCAGCCTTTCTGTGTCTTTGAAATTATTTCACAATAATAAATCAAAGGAAGCAAGCTGGACAGGTAGGCAGTTATGATCCAAAGGTGGGATACTTGTGTGAGTAAATTTGAAATCATGATCCTTGACAAGCGTGCAGGAGGAGGACCTAGGTAGTGTTAGGTATAGCAAATAGTGTGCATCCCGGTTTCCTCTGCCGAGTTTTTAGCTCTCCGACTGTGAGTTGTGTTCCTTGTCTCCTTGGTTTCTCCCAGGGAGGTATGGTCCTCATTCTTAACAGTCCAAGTTGCTAGCGTACGGATCAGCAGGAAGGAGATAGGTCACATCACATTCATTTTTAAACAGACTTCTCAAATTACCACAAGACACTTCCTGCTTCTCACTGGCCAGAACTCAGGAGGGCCACCCCATAGTTGGGTTTTCAACAAACACTCATGAAAGAAGACTGAAGTTATGAATGATTTCTCATGGTTATCCTTTTCCTTTCTCTTGTAGGACATCGGGGACACATTGAGCAGGTACAGTTTTCTCTCTCCCCATTGATAAACCAAGCACAAGAAGACTGTTTCCTTCACACTTAGAAGTCCTGAAAGGAACCCAAAAACTGAGGACTTCTTACCAAATTGCCACACATCCTGCCTGTCCCTGAACTGAGTCACTATTGAGCAAAGAACTAGATGGACCACAGCTCTTTCCCAGTAAAACTGAGGACTTATTGACAGTTAGGAGGGTGTCGGGGTGGAGCAGGGGCTCATTTGGAAGGGTGCTGGTGGTTATGAGGACACTTCCATGGCAAGGGTGGAGATTTGGAGGGACTTGGGCAAAGTGCAAGGATGTTTTATGGTTTTTGCTTCCTAAGCATTTCAGAATTCTCTCTTTCATATTCTCTCCCTATCTCTCTTTCTTTCTTTTTCTGTAATGGGGCAAATATGGTTTAAGAAAAGCAAGACCAGCTCAGAGTTATATAATTAGTGATGAGTTCCCTGGCTTCTAGCTCTTGTTCACATTATTTCACTACTGTATCATCAGATGGAAAGTGAAGAAGAGCACCTGGGAGTTGGGACATGACAGAGAAGGGAGAGCTCAGAATGAGCAAGAAGCGCAGACTTAAGTTGTGTTGCGAGGATGAATGGGATGGGTCTTGGGAACATAATGTTTGGTGCAGGAGTGCCTACTGGGGTGGAGACTGACTTTGAGGGAGCTGAACTTTGAAGCTGATTCAGATCCTGAAAGGTGAAAACCCTCCAGATGAAATGCAGCTTGATTTTGTGGGAGCATTTGAGGAAAATGGTGGAGGGCCTCCTAGATGGGGTAGGTTGGCTGCGAGGGCTTTGTGGATAGAATTAGGTTGATAGAACTCAGGTTTTGAGGACCCCTAGGATGGAAATGAGTTGCAACCTGTAGCAATCCCTGCCGAATGACCGCAACAAATACTGCTTTCACTTGCTACTTTTACTGTTTGATACCAGTCTGGTTCTGAACTAACAGGGAGATAGATCCTTTAGATCCTATCATTTTGTGACTTTAAACCTTGAGTTAGGTTCTATGAGGCAGGAAACCTAAAATTTCATTGGCTTAAAGCTTAAACGTAATAAAAAAAAATTTATAACCATTAAAGAAAGGTGTAAGAAGGTAGCCTGGGGCTGGTTTGGTGGCTTCAGTGATCATTAAAAGGTCTCTCGGGTTCCTTTCCATTTACATTTCTGCCACCCGTAAGGTATGATCCTCATTCTTAACAGTCCAGGGTAGTTGCCAGAATGCCAACCAGCAAGAGGAAGATTAGTCACGACTTCAGATTACCACAAGATACTTCTTAACCTCTCACTGGCCAGAACTCAGTCACAAAGTCACATCCAGACGGCGCAGGCATGAACCCAGTAAAATTTAGAAGATGGGAGAAAGGATGTTGGGTGGGTAACTAGCAATCAGTCTTTGCCATAGACCCTTTGGGGCAGGTGGTAGGTAACGGTATTGTCCAGAGAGTACCTGTCTGTTTGAAGGTGTCATTCTCACTGTATTTGGGCACCTGTGAATTCTGGGTCATTGCGCACCATAAATATCAAGGACTTTGTCATGGAATCTGGCAAGGTCAGCCTTATATATAATTTAATTCAGTAGACCTTTTTGAGGACAGACCACTTGAAAAGCCATACGCTACTTAGTGTTTTGAGGGTATACAAATAAGATGTCTCTCCTGTTTTGGTCTCAAGGATCATAGTCTAGGAGGAGAATTAAAGACTGTCTACCTGTGTCAGCCAGTTTAACCCAGAATGTGTCCTGGACCTTGAAAGTTTGTAGAGTTGGGAGAGGGATTCACTCTTTTATTTTTTTTAATTTTTTTAATTAAAACTTAGGGCTGAGCGAATCAGAATCCCTGAACCCTGGATCACACCTCCAGATCTACAGGAGAAAATCCACATTTTTGCCCAGAAATGTCTGTTCTTGACTGAGAGTCTGAAGCAGTTCACAGGTAATGGGAGAGAAGGGGTCCATGAGGGGACATGGATTTATCCTCTGAATATCTGCGATGTATTTTCTAGCCAAGTAGTGGGATGCAAGCTGAATATCTTCTTTTCTCCCCTTAGAAAAAATGCAGTCAGATATGGAGAAAATCCAAGGTAAATTTGTCTGCTTAACGGGCTTTTGATGTTGAAGTTTCCTGGAGAGACAAACATCTGCACTAAAGTGTGGGAACATGGGAAAGGGATGATACCCAGCGGCCAGCCTTTCCTGAATTTACATCTTCCTTATTGCTTTGTTAATTCTTTTCAATTAATAGCCTCTTGTTTCAGCTTGAAGTCTTAACTATATGCACTCATTTTTCAATCTACATTAATGGAGGAGAAAAATGGGCAGTCCAATAAAAAATTAATCCAGAATTAGTTTGAGTATTTAAAAAAAATTTTTTTTGGTTGGGGGAGGTAATTCAGTTTATTTATTTATTCTTACAGGAAGGACTGGGGATTGAACCCAGGGTCTCATACACGTGCTACCACTTGAGCTATACCCTCCCCCTAAAATTATTTTTAATTGAGAAAGACAATCAACAGAAGCTATCCTAGCTCCATAACATTTGAGCCAGTATTTGTAGTTATAATTGATCGAGTTCCTGATGCTTGTGCACTGATGCTGACCAGGACAGGAGGAATCAGGTGGTGCCAACTGAGGCAGCACCTCGAGGGAAGGGGTCAGGAACAGAGATTCAGGAGTCGAGCTGCCTGAGTCCCAGGTTCAGCTCTGTCACCTGATAAGGATCCTACACTGTAATTTCCTTACCTGTGAAATGAGGAAAATAATAGCTCTCACCTTACAAGTTTGTAAGGATTAAGTTGAATTAGATGCCGTTTCTAAAGTCTTTAGAATGAAATGGGACATGTAGTAATCCCTATATTTATGTTTATGAAATATGATGTTCTAGGTATTTAAGGGAGGTTCTTACAAATACAGTTTTATGTTCATGAGCCACATTCAGTTAGGAGTTGGCTATATACTAAATGCTAAGATCCCTAGGTAGTCTGGTAGAGTCTGAGATTATTCTATGTAGGTAAACCCTTTCCTTACTTGTAACAGATTACACATCCCCATAATCTCTGATAATGTCTTACATATGCTAAAACTTTGTGTTGTATCTTTTCAGATACATGCTTTTTTGGCATCTAGCAACATAGATTTAGGGGATGCTCTCATGTCCTCCGCAAGCCGAACAGGGAGAAACTCCATTTAATACAGTGGATGATACCAGGAGTGGTTAGCTCAGACATGACATTCCTTGATCTGATTCATTTATTTCTCCTGCTCCTCTCCTGCCACTTCAAAGGCTCACTGAGAACATAGCTGTGAAAATGCTTTGTCAACCATAAATGTGTTTTACAGTGAATGGCCTTGTTTGCCCCAGTGTGGTAGCAGGTGTCACTTGAACCACCCAGCCCCCCAGAACAGAGATGGCTTATGAAAGCCGAGATTATGTATGATGAAGACTTGGAGCCATGTTTCCCCTCAGAGCCAGGTGGCCCACTGTGGGGTGGAATCCTTGATCTTGGCTCAGTTTGACCCCGTATGCTACCAATCTCGGGCATGTGGTTATCCTTCTGCCCAAAGTTCCCAATCCCTCTTCCCTTGAAGCTGTTGGCTGGATGATAAGAGTCATAAACAGTGGGAAGGAATCAGTGCATGACTGATAACAGGGGTTCTGGGGTGTCTAATGGAAACCATTTCTTTATGATGACTCCAACCCAAGCTACCTCAGTTAGGTTTTCCCTAGAAATTCTCAGATGCTTTCCATAACTTCTTTTCTCTTTTGTTCTTTCAGAATTGAGGGAGGCTCAGTTATATTCAGGTAAGTGGTGGGAGACAAAACCATTTGGAAAAGGAGTAAAAATCCTTATGAACCTAACTACTACTGTGCATGATTTTGGAACTTGCCTAAATTGGGATTCTTTTAAGTTATACGTATAAAAAATGATACACAACAATCACAGGACTACATTGGTTGTTTCTGTGTGTTTACAGTATCTTTGCCTCCTAAAATGCCTCAGAGCTGAAACCATGGACCTTTGAAATAGGAAGGCAAACTCAGATGCTATGAAGGATCCTAGAGTGGAAACTCCACTTCCCAAAAAGTAGAGCACTGCTAATACGCTGTTTCACTGCTCTGTCCACCCAGCCTCAGGGGCAGTGTCTGGTTTACAAAAGGCAGTCATCCTTCCAGAAAGAGTGATTGAGCTCAACTCTTATTCTGAGTGCTAGGGAGAATCCTGGAGGAATCTTGTGTCGTCCCTTCTCGTGTCTCAGGGCAGGAGTTAGAACTCTCCCTCCCCTTGACCAACACCGTTCACCTAAGGTCCCCAGAGGCCAGGGAAATCCTATGATCTCAGAGATACTCAAATCAGGTGTGTACTTTTTATAGTAACATGACTGCCTATTGTTTCACGGGATCCTCTTCATGAACAGAGGGACTCTACATACAAACAGGTCTTCTTTCATTGATGTCTCCTGGCTGTGATCCACGTTTAATTCTTTCAATGAATAGTAATTGAATACCTTGCTTATGTCCTACTTTTTAAAAAATATTGTGTAGGGTAATGTAGAGGGAATGAAAGGGTGTAAGACACTGTCCTTCCCTTGGAGTTAAATGTCTGGTTGGAGGTATGAGGTATACCCATGCCATGAGAAAAAAATAGGCAACTGTTGTGAGCAGATTGATGAACCAGAAACCCAGCATCTGGGGTTCTTGGTCACCTCCACCAGTCACCCACCATGAACCTTTTGTGGGAGTCAGTTAGCCTGCCCGAGCTTTGGTGCAGAGGGTTAATGTTTGGGAATCTTCCTCTTGAACAAGATGTGAAGAACAAATGAGAGAATGTGGATCAGTGATTTTTAAAAGAGGAAATCACGTGGTTATAAGATGTATGTGAGACTATTTAGTGCCTCTGTCCCACGTAATGTGAACATTCATATGTTTTGCAGCGGATCTATTGATACTTGGTTGTACAGTGCTGTACCACACCCTGCCTGTCTAAATTCTATATTATCTTCAATTCTGTGAAACTTCTGATCCCTGAGGTTTTCACATTAAGGGATTGGACATACATGTAAGAAAACCTCAAATTCAGTCTATAATGGATATTGTGGTTTAAGATATGAAAGAAAGCAATGAAGGTAAAATTTCAGTACTTTCAGTGTATCCTGGCTAAAAGATAACTGGCTTATCCAAACAGTAATTCTTGGAATTTCACCTTCAGGACGTATTTCATTGTAAGGTGAATGCGCCTCAGTTGGAAAGCTCTTATTCTTTTCTTAGGGAGGTAGGAGGAGAAAAGCTGGGTGTTCTGGAGTGGGCTCTCCTGGCCCTCAGCTGAACCTCCCTGCCCCTCTGTTTCTCTGCAGTGGATGTGACTCTGGATCCAGACACCGCCTACCCCAGCCTGATCCTCTCTGATAACCTGCGACAAGTGAGGTACAGTTACCTCCAGCAGGACCTGCCCGACAACCCTGAGCGGTTCAATCTGTTTCCCTGTGTCTTGGGCTCTCCATGCTTCATCGCTGGGAGACATTATTGGGAGGTAGAGGTGGGAGATAAAGCCAAGTGGACCATAGGTGTCTGTGAAGACTCAGTGTGCAGAAAAGGTGGAGTGACCTCGGCCCCCCAGAATGGATTCTGGGCAGTGTCGTTGTGGTATGGGAAAGAATACTGGGCTCTTACCTCCCCAATGACTGCCCTCCCCCTGCGGACCCCACTCCAACGGGTGGGGATTTTCTTGGACTATGATGCTGGCGAGGTCTCCTTCTACAACGTGACAGAGAGGTGTCACACCTTTACTTTTCTCATGCTACCTTCTGTGGGCCTGTCCGGCCCTACTTCAGTCTGAGTTACTCGGGAGGGAAGAGCGCAGCCCCTCTGATCATCTGCCCCATGAGTGGGATTGATGGGTTTTCTGGCCATGTTGGGAATCATGGTCATTCCATGGAGACCTCCCCTTGAACTCAGGCCAAAAGGGCTGTTGGCCTTAACCCTACCCCAGGCAGAGGGCATCTTGTTGCCTTGCTGCTTCCTGCCCGTCACAGCTGGATACCCTCACCACATCCCATGCCCCTGCAGCGCAAGACAGGATGTCTGTGTTCTCTGCCGTCCTTTCCCTTCTCACAAAAACTGGGGCATGTAAAGACAAGTATCCAGATTGCCCAGAAATAAAAACCAGATGTCCACCTCCAGTGTTTCACACTTTTTGGTCTCACACATTACTGGAGGGGATAAAGAATATAAGTAATCTTGGGTTTGGAGAGCCATGCAAGATACGTAGACCTTGGCTCAGCCCCACATTGTGATCGTGGGTATTTGCTGTCATTTCTGGACTGAGGCTTTTGAGAACCTAGAGCAGAGCTGCAAAGTCCTATCAGCATGGCCCCCTTTATCCCAGTTTTTCCTTCTGGGAATAGTACCTCTACCCCGATTCCCAATCTGCCGTAGTTTTATTAACTCCATTAAAGAGGCCTCCTATATGTCTTTTGATTAGTTACAGTTATTTTACAATAATGGTGGGAAACGGCCCCACCTCTGAGATAATGTTCTAATCAGTGTGCTCTTTGCCTCTGTCTTTTTCTGAGGGCTGTGTCAGCTCCCTTCATTCTAATGAAAGGTGTGTCCTAGTGCTGGATGCACATCATCCAAGGTGAATCTTCTGCCCAGCACCATCCAGTGTCCCTAGATCCCCTCCCACACACATTCATGGACCGACGGTCAGTCATACACTATCCCTGGAAGGATTCTGGGGCAGTCAGTATTCCAGGGACTTTTGTCTCCTCCCATCTCATTTGAGGAATGGGGGAATTTACCTTTTAATATGTGTACCATCAAGGGGCAGTTCCATCCCCATGGCCATTGGATCACGAGGCATCCTGAGGTCAGAAGGCTAAGGCAGGTCTCTCTGAGCAAGCCCCAGTGATGGTTCTTAGTCCTACTTTGAGTACATCCCTCTCTATTCGAAAATAAAGTGAGTATGGATGTTTACATCGTTGTTTTCTGGGTCTTGGTGGGATTGGATTCATAGATGTTGGTGGGGGGTGGGGGTGGTTAATGGTGTTGATTTCCCCTATGGGTCCAGAATCCCATTCTGGCCAATATTTTGCTTCTAACTGGTTGATAAAACAGTACTGTGTCATTGCTTTCTAATGGTGCTGAGAAAGTAGTGTTGGACAACCACAGCCTACAGCTTTGTATCAGCTAATTCTGTTACTTCACTAGGAAAGTGTTCTTTCAAGTCCTTTTTATAACTGACAGTGAGGTAATGCAGCCATTTTTGGTGTAAATCAAAGGGCCCAGAACTTGGTTCCCAACTCAGAACCACCAGCCTAAGCCCTTGGGGGCATAGAGGTCACCAGGTGCTGAGGAGGAAAGATCAGGCTGAGAGAACAGCTCCATTCCAGGGTATTTGGATCTTTTCTGCTTCTGGACATGACCTCAGAAGACAAGATTTATGATCTTATTTAGTCTTGTACACAGCGTTGAGGGTCCATGGCTGAAGGTCATGAATTGATGATGTGTCCTAATTCATTCATTTGTTCATCAGGGTTTTTTGGTGGTGGTGGTGTGTGGGGGGGTAATTAGATTTCATTTGTTCATTTCCTTTTTTTTTTTTCTAAATGGACCTTATGCATGCTAAGCATGCACTCTACCACTGAGCTATACCCTCCCCACCATCAGATTTTAAGAGAAATAACCAGGAGCTAAAGAGAGGACCTTTGAGGCTAGGTTAGCTTTTCCTGAACACTCTCAAGAGATAGAAATATGTATAACATGTGTATATGTAAAGTAGTACCACACAGCAATACATGGTATAAAGTGCTTTATGCACAATGAGATGTTTAATGCTCAACAATCCTACAAAGTGGGTACTATTGCCCTTATTTTACAGATGAGGAAACTGAAGCACAGAGAGGGTAATGACTTATCCAAGGTGCACAGCTAGGAAGTAGCAGAGCCAGGATTCAAACTGAGATGGAACACATGACCACATGTCATATCCTGCCTCACAATATATATGGATTATGCTTTTCCATGCGGGATGAAGATCAGAGACAAGCCTTGGAGGGCCAGTCTACCTGTGGTACCTACTTTTACCAGTAACTGTCTACTCTAGGGTCTGCAGGAGTTTTACATGCCATGAAGGAAGAATGAGAAATAAGGATGGGACAGAAAAATGACCAGGACTAAAAGTGAATGTTAGCATGATAACATCACAAGGACACTAAATGTGGGCCACAGTTTGGTTTTTAAAGATTGACATGGGAACCTTACAATTTTATAGCTCACGGTTTCTATGAAATGGAAATTGACTAAATGTTTTAAGGGACTTAATGGGATTCTTGTTAGTAAAAAGAATTTCTGCCTGGATTCTTGGTGAATAAAATCTATCACAAGGGTTTATTTTTCATGTAATGAATTTTACAAGTCGATAAGGAAAGACGAACACCTCAAAAATTTGGTAAGCAATTTACAGAAGAATATAAAAATCCTTTAAACAAGAATGTTCAACCTCACTAATAAAGCTATATAACAATACCTTAGCATTTTTTACCCAGTAAAATGTTTTGTTGTTATTGTCTAATAGTATTCTGTTGGTCAATTTTGGATTATCTAAATTGCTTCAAAACTTTTTGGTAGGCAATTGGACAGTGTATCATAAGCTTTTAAAACTGGGTAAACTTTGGTCTAGTGATTCCACTTGTAGAAATTTAAGAAAATAATTATGGATATTTGAAAATATCTTTCTACACAAGGATATTCTTTAGAGTATTTCTTAGGAAAATGAAAAATTAGAAATAATCTTACATTCAGCAATATCCATTCGCTATGGGATATCTGCAGTACTTTGCCATTAGAAAAAAATATAAACTTTGAAGAGGCTACAATTGCTATGTCGGGAATCACTTTTGGAACAACTATAGCTTATAAAAGAAAATAGAGCAAATCTCTAATCTTGAGGGGAGGGAAATTAGGAAACCATTGTTCCCTTACTTCTCACTCCCCATTTTCTTTTTAACTACCAAAAATAACATATGACACCAAGAGTCTAAGAATCTAAGATAGGTTCTGCTGAAATTCAGACTATGTCTCTTCATGCAGGAAAGAGACCTAAACTTTACCTTACACAAAGAAAAAGGAAAACCTTTCTAGGTACAAAATCTACTTAAAATTTCCAAACCTGTTTCTACTCTCTGAAACTCACAGCCCAAATACAGCAGCTGAAGCAAGTGAGTCAAATAAATTTCTTCATTTCCTACCATGAAGTCCAGGCACCGTCCTGGGCAGGCACTGGGCCTAGGAAGGTTATTTTAGCGCCATCTACCTGACCTCTAAGGGCTCTCAGTCTAGTTAGAGGAGTAATTTCTTACTGTTTAGTCTTAGGACTTCATTAAAATAATGTGAATTTCAAGACTCAGTTTAGGTTATTTTGCACAAAGCCGAGAAGCATCTGGAAAAGTCTTGAGTCAGGAGATGTGGCATGTCCCCCTTACTTTCATCCCTCTTAAAAAATCGCCACTGTTGTCCACGAACAGGCAATGGACGCCATGGAGACTCTGAATCCGGAATATCTGAGGGTGACCGGGAAGGTCGGGAGGTAAGCGTGTCGCTCCGGTCGTTTCTGTGGACCTGGGACAGGTCAGTCACTTGGGGCAGAGACTGTCCTTAAGTCTACAACCGCGGGAGCTGCCGTGCCCCACATGGATTTTCCCAGGCTATTCCTCAACTGTCACTTTCGGAGCCCAAAAGAAACTTCTCGAGTGACAGTGCAGTTCTGGGGACGAAAAGGAACCTAGAGGGGATAGAAGGGGTCATGCCATAGAATGTGGGTCTGTTAGATTATTGGTGGTGTTCCTCACGCTCTTCAAAAGACAGAAACCCTAGAGCGAGGCTAACCACGCTCAAGATTTCAGTGAGGATTGGAGGCTAGAAAACCCACCCAGAGACCTGTGCTAAAAGATGTTCTTTCTTCCCTCCCGAAATATGAGCTGTTTGGGCACAGGAAATGTTTGCACTACCTTCTCGAGATGGGAGTGACAGTCGAAAGGCCCACGAGAGACCTGTGTCCAGTTTTACACATAAACATTTTTCTCCCTCCCCTCAAAGTCTTCCTTTTCAATCCACAGGTGGCTTTTTGATTCTCTGGCCGTTACCCGGTTGACCCGGACATCAACCGTTTCTTTGCGTTTACGTCAACAGAGACGCTGCTCCTTTGATCTATTTTAGTGGAAAATCTCTCGCCTTCCGCAGGGTGTCAGGATGGCCGAGTGGTCTAAGGCGCCAGACTCAAGCTACGCTTCCCCCCGCTGGGGCTTCTGGTCTCCGTATGGAGGCGTGGGTTCGAATCCCACTTCTGACACATTACGTTTTTTTCCCTTCCCCTAATTTCAAAACAAGCATATTGATAACAGCAATGTGCATAAGGAATATGCGAACCTATAGTATTAAAAATTGACTTTAAAAAATTTCTGGCAGGGACTGTTAACACCGAAAATATTAAAAGCGGAATCATCGCGATATTTTTTAGAAGCCACGAAATTTGGAGCTAAATTGTTCAATAAAGGAGATTACAAGAGATTGGGTTCTCTGAGGCATCGCAAGATAATCTAGAAGCAGCTAGATTTGGGACCCCAATAGTTCCCTCCCCTTTGGTGTCGGAGGAGAAAGGGACCGATGCAGCGGTACCCTGCTTGACTTTATACCCTGCTTACTTGCATTGTCCCAGACCCAAGCCCTCCCATGAATACTTTCTTGCCGGCTAGTGCCACTGCCTTCTGGCAGTGACAGTGCTGTCTGTAAAAAAATCTTATATAGATCCTCTGCTGTCTTCTCCATTTTCAAAAGTCATGGAACTGGTTCTCAAACATTTCCCTTGTAAATTATGTACATTCACACTCACGTTGGCATCTGATAATTATTGTTTTGTTTCCTCAGTCAAATTTGAGTACCATTTTAACTCCTGAATAAAATATGAAAGCGGTACTTTCCTCTTCCAAATGTAGCCACTATCAATATTTTACTGTATTTCTTACACTTCTATTTTTCTCTGCATTCACGTAAATATGGTCATAAATATTTCATTTGTTTTTACAGAAATGCAATCATACCAAACATACTATTCTCTGATACATTTTATCACTTAATATATATCGGGCTCTTTCTATGTGAACACTTAATCTTTTTCTTTACAAAGGAAATGTTGCAAATCATTCCACAGTATAGAAATCTCCTATTTCATTTATCCACTTTTTTTCCCCCTGAACATTTAGGATATTTCTAATTACCATTCAACCAACAAATATTTAGTGAGTACTTATTATGTACCAAGGGATTAGCCCTGGGGCTGTAGCAGTAAAAATATAAAAATATAATACAATAGGGCAGAATAGGATAGAATTAAAATTTTAATTTAATTTAAAAAAAGTAAAATCAATGTATATCCTTGTGTTGCCTATATTCCAGTCAATGACTTTGGTTCTGCCTCAGGAACACCACATTCCAAGATTTCCCTGTCTCTCAGTAGAAGAATCTACATCCTGAATCTTGAGAGTAAGTGTTTAATGTCAGCTATTGATGAAGATTCATATCTGCATTTTCATGTATTGCTCTGTCATTATGACTACTCATGAATGTACTCATTTAATTATTGATTTTTATCCTAGTGGTCAAACTGAGAACCTGGGTAGGTAAAAAGAAAGCTGATTTGACAACTGAATTCTCAGAAGACATTCACTACAGACAAGATCCCGTTGTTTCATTTGAAGAGCTACATTCTACATTCAGATGGCTTTGGTGTCGGAGGAACACCTGGAACCACATGGTTTCAAGTACTTCATTAAAAATATATGTTTCAATTAGAATATACTTCAATTAAAAAAAGATTCTGGAAGAATCTGTAGTTTCTTTGGAGAACTAGGTGAATTGGAAAAAGATAGTATGAAGGAGAGGAGATAGCAGCTGTTTCCCTTGAAAATTTCCAGAAGAAAAAAGACGCAAGGGTGCTATCATAAATGACTTTATATGACAGTGATATTGGACTTTAAAAGGTTAATTTTAGTTAAAGCAACAAACAAAAACACAATTACAGAATTTTAACAAACTACTTTAAATTTTATTTAATTTTCAATTTTCAATTTTTTTTATTTCTTATTTGAAGTATAGTCAGTTTACAATGTTGTGTCGATTTCTGGTGTACAGCATAATGTTTCAGTCATATGTATACATACATATATTCCTTTCCATATTCTTTTTCATTTCAGGTTACTACAAGATATTGAATATAGCGCCCCGTGCTATATATATACATAGTGCTATATATAGAGAGTCGTTAGTATCTGGTGGATGTGAGGAGTGAATTTGAAAGTTTGGGCTGCTTTTCTCTTCTGGGCGCAGGAAACTGAAGCTGGAGGAACCACTGAGAAGGCGAGACCTCCAGTGTCCTAGAGAGGATCCGGAAGTGACCTTGGCTGTTGTAGGCTAGGCTCGCTCTAGGACACGCCTTTAGGGTTAGGTAGTAGTGAAAGTTTAGCTCCGGTTTTGGAGCTCGGGGTCAGAAGGTGGGACTCTCAGGCTGGAAGGTTGGGGTGACTCAGGAGTGAGGTGGTCCCTGGGTTCCGCGGAAGGAGCAGCTGTGCGGACCCATTGGAACCCCAGGTCCGGACCCACTTTTCTGCTCTGGCGCTCTTGGACCCCTTGCTGGTTCTCAGCACAGGTCAGACTCGGGCCCACGCGGACCACCAGCTTCACTGCTGGGCTGCGCGCTCTCACAGGGGCTCGCAGGCTCTGCCACATGAGAGAAGTTTAAGCAAGAGAAGATGTTACTGATTATTCTTTTTCGGAGCCCTAGAGTTATTTGAAATTACAGTTTATTTGTCTTTTCAGTTTTCTCCCTGTTTTGTTGTGACATCCTGTGTTTGTGAAAACACTTCGTTAACTCTAAGGGCCTGTTTAAGTGTGAGATTATTATATAGAAGGAGGGAAATCAGCTCTTGTGGTGGAGATAGACGTATAAACGTTTAGTACCACCATCATCTGGTAAGTACAGTGGAGGCGGTGAACAAATGCTGTGGAATCACAGGGGAAGGGGCAGCTTAATTCTTTGGGAAGCAGGAAAAGCAAGAATGTTTCATTATCTGGGAATTTAAATTTGTGATTTTGTTGTCTCTTACAGGCTTTTTTTGCTTACGGACGATTACTTTGGAAATTGTCATTTGGTAGCATGTAAATAATTTTAGCATTTTTTTCCTAACAGTAATTTCTTATGCCATTTTGTAAGTCAGAATGTATCTGACATTTAAGTTGTTCTGTTTATCAGAGGTTCCTACTTCCTTGCCACAGTGGATATAACCTCAAGGAGGACTATCTCAACGGAGAGAGTTTAATACCTTCTTTGTGGGAGTTAGTTCAACCCAGCAGACCATGAAGCCAAGCAAAGCTGAAGGTTTGTCCTTCCAAGTTCCAGGGGAGCCTGTGGGATTTGTGATCCTGAAAGTGGAGGCAGATGAACATATTTGGAAACAGGAATCTGACATTCAAAGGAAGAACCCCACAACAAGGAGCTATTTTGCCAGTGTTTCAGTTTTGCTATCAAGAGACACCTGGGCCCCAGCAGCTCTGAGCTGGCTCCAGGCTGTGGGAGCTCTGCTACCAGTGGCTGAACCTGAAACACACTCAGATCCTGGAGCTGCTGATGCTGAGCAGTTCCTGGCCATTCTGCCCAGGAGCTCCAAGCCTGGGTGCAGGAGCAGCATCCTGAGAGCAGGGAAGAGTTGCTAACTGTGCTGGAGGATTTAGAAGAAGAATTGGATGAACCAGGAGAACAGGTGGGACAGAGAATGTGAGCTATCCTCAGGGAAGGGAATTAGGTCTGGGAGGAGGCATCTGCCCAGCAATTGGACAGTGGACAAATTCCTCAGTAGCCCTATTTTTCAACTAGACTGGCATGTGATGCTAGCCATGAATTTCAGTAGTAAGTCAGCAGAATGGCAAAAATAAGTCAACAAATAGTGGGCAAAGAATCTAAGGTCTCAAGTTGTTTAAAAAACCGTTACAATTCTGCTAAGAACATTCTTTCGGTGCACATATATGTGGATTTCTTTAGGCTACACACCAAGAGTGGAAGAGCTGGATCACAGGTTGTGTGTATGTTCAGCTTAATAGCTGTTGTCAAATAATTTACCAAAGTGGTTGTACTACCAGCAGTATGCGATAAGTTACAGCTTCTCTGCAATCTCATCAGCACTTGATTTTGGCTTTCATTTTAATTTTAGCCATTCCCATGAATATCTAGTATTATCTCTCTATAGTTTTAATATGCACTTTCTTGATTACTAATGAGGGTGAGCACCTTCTCAGATATTTATTGGCCTTTTGGATATCCAGTTTTGTAACATGCCTATTCAGGACTTTTGTCCACTTTTTTCTGTTAAGATTATTTGTCTGCTGCTTTCTTAAATGTCATAGACATCATTTACTTCTTTTATTTCACTCTAAAAATTGCAAGGACTTATGTTTTTATTAAATTGGGGTGCACCACCCTCCAGGCATGTAGATGCTCTAACAACTGGGAAGCTCTTCAGCTCTTGTTGTTCAAAAGTTTTTTGTTTTAGTTTTAGTTTAATATTTTATTTTATTTATTTATTTTTTGCTTTTGTTTTGGGGGGAGGCAATTAGGTACTTATTTTAATGGAGGTACTAGGTATTGAACCCAGGACCTCATGTATGCTAAGCACACACTCTACCACTGAGCCATAGCCTCCCCTCAAAAGTTTTTATAGAGCTTAATCTGCAGCTCCCCTGCCCCTCTTCCCCTACTCAGAGGTGGGTGGGTGGGATGAAAGTTCCAGCCTCCTAATCTCTTGGTCTTTCTGGTGACCAGCTTTATTCTAAGGATATCTAAGGACAGCACCCTAAGTTACCACATTAGCATTAGATTAAAAGGAGATCTTATATGACTGACAAATGACACTCCTATCACTGGGAAATCCCCAGAGTTTGAGAAGCTTTGTGCCGGGAACCCAGGACAAAGACCACATACATTTCTTACTATACCACAGTCACTCAGCATCAGCAAATCTATCAAGGGCATGTCTGGGGATGAGTTGGCTAGAGCTTGGTTTAGCAGAGATAAATGTAAATTTTCAGTCATACTCCTTCAGGAAAGAGCCAGTCTCAGCCAGTGTCCAGTTCTAAGCTCCAGCCTGACTCTTTGGCAAGAATGAAGATTATTTCATTTGAGCCTGTAAATACTTGAAAACTTTGAAATTCAGGAGGTAGATGAAATATTGGAAGTGCGCAATCACTCTGAGACTTCCCTTTTGAAAATAGTGCTTTGTAATACTCACTCTTGAACTAAAAAACAGAATGTAACATCTTTAAGTACAATGTACTAGTTAATGTGTTATTATGTTCTGTATAAAACTATGATACTGTGTTAAACTTCTCAAGGTTTCTTTCGTCTATGAGATATAGTCAGCGTACTCTCAACTTATCTGTGAATGGCATTTCCTTACTACTGGAGGTAAAAACTAATAAATGCTTTTTCTTTTAAAGTGAAACTGAGAAATATGAATCTCCCTTAAAAAAAAGGAATCAGCTTTTAATTATAGAAAACTATGGAGCAAACCACTTGAAACAAACTATTCTGTTTATTCAAGCAGCAAATAAATTTTATCTGTGTGAATATGCAGTGGTTCTCAAGTCAGGGCATTTCTACCTTCTAATCTACGTTTGGAAATGTATTTGGGGACATTTTTGAGATGACGAATTTTCATTACTTGGTCTGCATTTTTCTCCTTTCATTACAGATGAGGGAAACTATTATCACGTGCATTTTTGGTATTTCGTTTAGGAACTAATGATCACCTGCTGATAGAGATTTTTACCCTTCTGTCCATCTTACTACTTTCTCATCCTTTAGGAAGAACTGACCTCTTAGTAGAGCAAGAATTTTGAAAGAAAGTAGGTGGACGGGCTTTAGGACAACCCATAGATTGTGAAAGAAATAGTCATAGTTCTCTCTGAAGATTGTGACTTCACTGTCACCACCAGTGTTCAATTCCCAGGAGATGGATTCTGTACGTGTCCTTAGGTCTTTATACATGACAGCTTGCTTGTAAATGAATGTGATGGACTTAGCCAAGGTCACATGATTGTGTACTAGCTAAAAATTGTTTGGAGGGTAATAGGGAGTGAGTATCTGACCTGTTTGGCTTTTGAAGTGTGAGTAAAATAATGCCAGAATAGTGCTTGCTTTGCAGCACATATACTAAAGTTGGAATGGTTCAGAGATTAGCATCACCCTTGCTCAAGGATGAAATACATTCGTGAAGGGTTCCATATTTTTAAAATAAATAAAAAATTAAAATGTCAATAAATGAGGATTTGACTAAGCTATCCTTAGAATGGTAAATTTCATCCTGGCGACTGAAATCATATGATCAACTTAACCAGTACAAACCAATGTAAAACATGTGTAAGATTTAAAAAGTGAAGTTAAAATTCAACTAAATTGTGGATAGCTCCAGCTGAATTAAAATGGAGATACTTTTAAAAAATGAGGAATTTATTTTTTAATTCAGCACAGAAAGTAGGTTCAGAAGGCACCCAACAAAAACCACAACACAGGCCCAATATCTCCATTGATGAGTAGATGTACAATTGTCCCTCATTATCCATGGGTTGGTTCCAGGACCCCCAGCGGATATACCAAACTCATGGATGGTCAAGTCCCTTAAATAAATGGCATAGTATCTGCATACAACCTATGCACCTTCTCTTGTATACTTTAAATTATTTCTAGATTACTCATAATACCTAATAAAACTAAACACTATAAGCAGTTGCTGGCATGTGGCAAATTCAAGTTTTGCTTTTTGGAACTTTCTGGAATTTTTTTTCTGAATATTTTTCATATGGGGTTGGTTGAATGTGTAGATGCAGAACCTGTAGATATGGAGGGCTGACTAAATGAGTAAGGTCCACCCGCAGAAGGCTCCTAGGAAAGCCATAGTACAAGTCTCCAAATCTGATTTCCTGTTGAAACATCTTTAAGCCAGGATTCTTTAGTAGATAATTCAGTTAACTCATCCCAGTATCCTTCAGTTTTTTATAAGTTTGATGTAGAAAGATAGCATTTTATTGAAATGAAACAGTATTCCTATTTTAACCACATTTTATTCATTTCTATTACAGATGTCCCACTTTCATGGAACATGAGGTATGAAAGAAACTGTACTCTGCCACTTAAAATATCATGCCCTTCAACATGATAGAGGGCATTTATGAAAAGCCTACAACATCATCCTTAATGTTGAAAGACTAAAAAGCTCTCATCTAAGATCAGGAATGAGATGAGATACCTGTTTCACCAATGCTATTCAACATTGTACTGAATGTTCTAGTCAAAGCAATTAGAGAAGAAAAATCAATCAAATGCATCCAAATTGGAAAGGAAGTAATACTGTCTCTATTCACAGATGACATGATCTTATATATAGAAAAATCCCACAGAATCCACAAGGAAATTCCCAAAGTATCTTCTAGAGCTAGTAGCTGAATTCAGCAAAGTTGCAGAGTACAAGGTCAATATACAAAAACCAGTTGTGTTTCTATATATCGACAATGAACAATCCAAAAAGAAAATTAAGAAAGCAGTTTCAACTATAATAGTATCCAAAAGAATAAAATACCTGGGAATGAATTTAACCAAGGAGTTGAAAGACTTGTACGCTGAAATCTACAAAACACTGCTGAAAGAAATGAAAGAGGACCCAAATAAATGGAAAGTTATCCCATGATCCTAAATAGAAAGACTTAATATTAAGATGTTAACGCTACCTAAAGTGATCTACAGATTCAATATAACCCTTATCAAAATTCCAACATCCTTTTTTTGCAGAAAATAAAAAGCCATTCCCCAAATTCAAGGTGAATTGCAATATGAGTAACAAAAACAATCCTCAAAGAGAAGAACAAAGGTGGAGGACTCAGACTTCTGAATTCAAAACTTAGTATAAAATTCAGTAACCAAAATGGTATGGTACTGGCATAAGGACAGACATATAGACCAACATAGTAGAATTGAGGATCCAGAAATCCATACATTTATGTCAAACTGGTTTTCTAAGTGAATATTTATTTATATTGTTAATTGTGGTAAAAAAAAAAATCAACCATTTTAAGTGTGCTGTTCAGTAGTTTTAGAAATACTCATAGTGCTGTGAAACAGATCTTCAGAACTTTTTGTCTTACGAAATTGAAGCTCTATCCATTAAACAACTCCCCATTCCCTCCCACCCCATGAAATGTCAATCACTGTTCTACTTTCTGTTTCTATGAATTGGTTTACTTTAGATACTTTGTGATGGAATAAAATTTATGTTTTGAAGGCAGGACAAGAAAATTTAAGCATAGCACTCCCTGTCTGACAGGGACCTCCCTAATGTGCACTGTGCATCTATTACTATACATTAACCAGACCTCAAAGGCAGGAATGTCTGCACAACCATAAAGATCAATGTTTTTTTTTTCCTTCTTCTGAAAGTAATGCCAGCGATATAGTCCTTAGAAGATAACAGTCTTTTCCTAATTCTGTGAGGGGTCATGGTGACCTGCTGCTTGCTTCAAACATGTAGGTCTGGACTATGTATCTTTGGTGAACTTTTTGTAAAATGTCATTGTGCTGTTTTGTTTAATGATCCTTTGTCTT
The DNA here is from genome assembly GCF_009834535.1 of Camelus ferus. Classification (NCBI taxonomy): domain Eukaryota; kingdom Metazoa; phylum Chordata; class Mammalia; order Artiodactyla; family Camelidae; genus Camelus; species Camelus ferus. Next base: position 19,198,336 of record NC_045715.1, on the reverse strand, counting down.
GAAAATGTGTGTAACTATCTCTGACTTCAAAAAAAGTGGAACAGTCCTTGGAGTTTTCTGAAAGACTGTCTCCCAGTTTATAATCCTCTGGTTGGCTTGAATAAAATTCTATTCTTCTTCTTTAGATTGACTGTTGATTAATTTTTCATCAACATTTGTGTAAGTAGAATCATATAGTATTTGTCTTTTTGTGACTATCTTATTTCACTTAGCATAATATCCTTAAGGTTTATCCATGTAGTAGCCTGTGGCAAGATTTGCTTCCTTTTGTAGACAGTAATATTCCATGATGTATACCACATTTTGTTTATCCATTTATCCCTCCAAGGATATATGAATTTATTCCACCTCTTGGCTATTGTGAGTAATGCTGCAGTGAACACGAGTGCAAATATTTCACTGAGTCCCTGTTTTCAGTTCTTCTGGATATATAGCCAGGAGGGGATTGCTAGATCATATGGTAGTTCTATTTTAAAATTATTTGAGGAATGTCTCTCCTGTCAGATCCATTTATGGCATTTGCATTTTTGCTAGAACTAAACCTATCAATACTACATAGAAGTTGCTCCAGAGGACAGTTCAGTTTGGAATAGAAGCATTTGGTGGCTACTGCCTTCAGGCTCTCTCTGAGATTGCTGTTTGGGAGGTAGAGGCAGTTAGATTTACGGTAGCTAATGTAAATCTGGAAAAGGCAGGTCTCAAATCATTTAGAGCCACAGTCATAGAGAATCCTAGTCAGAGACCTTGTTTCCAGAAATTTAACTCACCCTTGTCCCATGTAGTTGATTTTTTTTTTTTAGTGACTCCCCGTCCCTCTTCCCCATCTCCAAAAAAAAAAAAAAAAAGAAAAGAAAAGAAAAAAAAGAAAAGTTCAATATTTCAACTTTGAAAAGACTAAGTGCCTTCAGGTTCTCAGTGGGTCCAGTAGAAGGTAAGCACCTTGAGGATGTGCAATTTCCGCCTTGTTCATTTGTAAAGCACTTGTCAGACATTCGGGGTCCCACATATACTTGTTAAATAACAGTCTTACTTTCATGTGTGAACTGACAACCAGATGACAGCAACAAGAAGGGAAAAGAGGCAAATCAGATTTTAAACATCTTGCAAGCTTTTTCCAAACCGGCCCTAAATCAGACTAGCAAAGGGGAAGAAAAGCGACCACGAAGGGACTCGAACCCTCAATCTTCTGATCCGGAATCAGACGCCTTATCCATTAGGCCACGCGGCCAATAGCTGGGAGGTTTTTATCCGGTAAAGAATAAAATGTATATAGATAGAGGGGGAAGGGGCTTTTCTACCGTTAATTCTGATGATCCAGCTAAATAGTTCCTTGTTTAAGATTAAATTCACAAACAGTTAAAACTATTTACAACACCGTCTAAAATTTGTGAAAACTCATACATAGATGTCAGGATCTGTTAGTTGTTCATCAATGTGGGCCCTGTCGAATTCTTTAATGACTTCACTAGGTGGGGTAGAGAGGAAGACTTTGAATCGGTAGCTGATGCTGCGTCTCGTACAGAAAACAGCAAAGAGAACGCAGAGGGCAGGAATCTGAAAGAAAGATGGCGATGCTGAAGGAAGGGCAGTGATGGCCTGGAATCTTCACAGAAGGTGCTCCTGGAAGTGCAAGGTTGGCTTAAGCCCAGTAAAAAATAGTTTATTCAGTTCATATATAGTGTGAGTTTAAAAAGAATAGAGTAAATGGATGCTGTCAGGGAACTCGATGACTTCCGTTCTTGACTTGGATACTTCCCAAGTTTGACTTGTTCTTGACAAGGAGATGTCCACTGGTTCATTTATAGAGTTAATCCACAGAGCAATAGTGTTTTTTGAAAGAACCACGGTTACCAAAAGTGTGGGTGGAATAAGAAAGGTGTAGAAGAAATTCTATCCAGTCCTAGAAGTAAAGCAATAACACCCATCTATCCATTTACTCAATTTTGTTTCCTTGAAAACAGCGAGTTATTTGAAACAAAACCAAATCAAAGCAAAATTTCTCCCCTCCTGCATCTTGCACTCTTTCACAAAAAGATTTTTCCTACCAAGATTTCTCATTTCTCCCACTGTTTTCTCCTGCAGTATCTTCTTTTGAGGTTAATGCAGAACAAATTATTGCCAAACTTGTCAGTCAACATGTTTGGAGTGCCTACAGTAGACTTTGACATCTAGCTCAGGGCTGGAATCTAGGGACACTGAGGAGGGAGAGACTACTGGGGTGGCTGGAGGGTGTCCCAGAATGAGCACAATATTTCTAGTAATAACAAGTGTGCTTCCTTGTCATTACAACATAGGATTATATAAACTGATGCAGAGCACAAAAAGCAACAAAAATATCTCAATTTATTTTAGGAAGGTAGTGAAGAGGAGGAAAAAAATTTCCTCCACCCTCTTAAGGTCTTCGGCTGTGTCTGCAAATTAAAATGACAAAGACAAATTAACAAGAACAAAGCATACCAATTCATTTAATATAAATTTTCCACAACATAGGAGACTTCAAAAGGAAATGAAGACCCTAAGAAACAGTTAAAAACCTGAGGATTTTTATTCTGGGTCCGAGGAAGAATATTCTCTCTCTTTCCTTCCCCTTCTCTCTTTTGACTGCTTAACAGATTTTTCCTTCCCCCATTCATATTTAGAAATCAAAAGATTTGCACTGCCATAAAAGTAAATTTAGAATTAAAACCCTTAGACTTTACATTTCAGAGAGGGAAAAAGGAAATGAAAAGAAAATTTCTCCATGATAACTTTTACATCTATAGCTATCTCTCGATCTAATCTCAGCTTGGTAAATCACGTGACTGCAAATGTTACTGCATCATTGTTGCCCACACCCTTCAGTTCTTAGATAGCCAAGGAAATGTGGTTTTCCACTGAAATAGAAACCTATGTTTTCGAATCTGGGAGCTTTCCTTTGAAGGGGTAGGGATTGGGGGTGGGGTGCAGATATAAAGCTCAACAAACTACAGACCTGCTGCTTTCATTTCTGTTAAGGACCATATTGTAGAAATGAAACCATTTTGACACAAAACTTTAAGAAAAAACATGCTAGAATTTGTGATTTTATTAATAATCCATTGACCAAGAGTGAAAATACAGACCGAAGAACTCTTAATATCCTCTAGCAAACAAATTTAGAAATCTGAAGGTGGACTATGGATGTTAGCTGGGAATGAATTTTGCATAACAATGAAGTTGCACTTTTTGGAAACAGGTGGTTATGTTCCAGAGGAGATAATGTTAAATGTTTGAAGCCTAAACTCTCCAGTGGGTTCTCTTGGATTTTTATTTTGGCATTTATACCATTTGCAAATTAAAATTGGTCTCCCCTAAAATAAAATAGATAAACAGCAAGGTCCTACTGTATAGCACAGGGAACTATATTCAATACCTTGTATGGCCTATATTGAAAAAGAATATAAAAAGGAATATGTAAATATATGTATAACTGAATCACTATGCTGTACATTAGAAATTTCCTTCCACATTAGTCAAGCTGTGTGTGTGTGTGCGTGTCCTGAGTGCACTCTCTACCTTTTCTCTGTTTAAATCCATCAGGTATCTAAATTCTGTTTATCCAGTTTCTTTCTTCGGTTCCAGTAGGTCCTTTCCTTCACATCTCTAAAGCCTCTGCTAATTCAGGCCTTAAGCATTATTCTGTTCAACAGTGTGGGAACCACCTCTTATGCTTTCTTTTCTAGCAAGCAAGCAAGCACAGTCAGTGGTTCCCACTGCTGCCCCAGGCACCAAGGCCTAAGCAGACAGCATCCTTCTTCAACACTCAACACTACCGCTGACAACCACACCGATAGGCTTCCCTACTGCACCTTGGAAAGACACCTGTATATGGTTACAGATCTCCCAACTGCAGGGGAGGAAAAATAACTTTCCCTCTACCTTCTAAGATCTCAGCTGAGCTCCTGTAACAAAAGACAGATGGAGAGAAGAGAAAACATGTTTATTAACATGTATAGCTCATATACACGTGGGAGACACCCAGGGAAATTAACAACTCTCAAAGAATTGACTTAGAATGCAGGTTTAACTATGATTTTCAGCAAAAAAACAAAGAAGGATGTGGGAAGTTTGCCAAGAAATGCATGGTAAAGGAGAGTAAGGTTTGTTATGAGATTTAAGTCAGCGCCTTCTCCATTGATGAGATTCTCTTATGATTTAACGTCTACAGGTGTTGTGATATTTGGTCCCAGGAACCATCGGCATAATCTGGAGACCTGTTAGAACTGGAAATTCTCCCCTTCCACCCCAGACCCACTGAATCATTTCTGGAGATGATGTCCCCAATTTATATTTTAACAGGCCATCCAGATGATTCTGGTGCACCTAAAGTTTGTGAATGTCTGGACCAGCAGGACCAAAGCCTTCGGCTCTCTCACCTTAGAGCAAGGGGTCTTTTTTCTCTCCCACCCAGAGAAAGCGCAGGAGCCACAGGAATCTGGGACACGTATACTGTTCTGCCCATCCAAATCCCGAGTCTCTTGAAGGGCTTGATTCCACAGCACTCTTCCTCCCACCTTTCTGCTTCCTGCTCCCTGGTCCTCTCTCTTCCCTCCTTGTCTTTCTCCTTCTCCTGTGTTCATTTTTCCGGGATCTTAGTTCCTTTCAGTTTCTGTCCCTAGATTTTTAAGCAGGCCCAGTGGTTCCAAACTGGTCTGTTCATCAGCTTCAACTGAGAGAGATTTAAATAACATAATTTCCGAGCCAGAGATTCTGTGAGCACTCAGCGTCTAGGGGGTGGGGCCCGGGAATCTGTACTTTTATTAAGCTCCCCCAGGTGATTTTCCAACTTTAGGGATCCCCGCAGTGTTGTCTAAAAATCACTTATATGTCCCTTTAATCTCTGGGTCCCAAGGGTCGCCTGTGGCCCATGCCTTGTATACCCCGTTTCCCCTTGTCTATCCGACACCCCGTCTATCCTGCCCCACGTGCAGGTCCCCTAGCTCTCCGCAGGGTCCTCTCGTGAGGAGGACCAGGCTCGGAGTTGGTGAGGAACCGAAGGGGAGAGATGGTGATTTCAGGTCTCCAAGAATTCCTCAGGGGTGAGAGAGAATCAGAAGAAAACTTAGATGGATAAGGATGTGGGATTTGCTCTACATACTATTTTCTAGGTTGACCGTCGTGCCCTGAGTCGGCGGGAACTGCGGGAAGCTCCTGATGGTTGCGCCTAGAAGGGGAAGGGGTCTGACGACTGCAGGCGCACGGAGGTTTAAACAATTAAATTGTTTTGCAGATCAAGTCTACCTCTTAAAATGCCTTCCTTCAGTGTACTTTCCAGTCCCTAGAGGATTCGGCCCGAAAGGGGGCGCTATAAAGGCTGCTCGGTCATTTTCTACTCCTCTTTTCCGGGTGCGCGTGTCGGTGGTGCTCACGATCCGAGGCCCAGAGCCCTAGGGAGGCCGCCGCTGTGCGGGTTCTCGTCCTGGAGGCTGGACGCGTGAACCTGCCCGAGTGGGGACTGCGACCGAAGCGGGCCGATCTGCAATTCCCCTCCAGTCTTCTGTCCTACCGGGACCCAACCCCCCATGGCACCTTTTACGGCTTTCTTCTTTTTATCCTCCTGCATTATACTCTCGGTTTTTTGGCAACTTTTTAAGCAGTGGTCTTATCCCCGACCTCTTTCTGGGGGCGGCCAGGTGGAACTGTCCCCCTTCAACACCCACAGGTGGCGATCAAGCTGGCGTCAGAGAGGGAGACCCGTACTGGGAGACCTCAGGCTTAGACGGGGACTTTCAGTATAATATTTAGTTTTCCTTCTCCCAACCTAGCCACGAGAGAGTATTGCGTACAGAAAGAGTTCTTTTGTTAATGAGGGAACTATAGTGACAGGTCATAGGAATATTTCTGAGCCTTCTACATCAGGAGGGGGTGTAGCTCAGTGGTAGAGCGCGTGCTTAGCATGCACGAGGCCCCGGGTTCAATCCCCGGCACCTCCACTTTTAAAAAAGTTCCTTTTCCTTTTTGAATCATTCCTGGCTTCTTCATCATTTGCTGAAAGTCCGCCTCCCGCTTCTTTTCTGGTTCTTTCGTTCTCTTTCAGTTCTTCTCTGCCTTTTTGGGTCTCCTTCCTCCCCTTCAGTACGTACTGTGCACCTACATTAACCAGACCTTCTCAGGAGATAACATTCCTTCTTAACCTTGTAAGGGGTCGGGATGACCCACTACTCACTTTGTACCTACAGATCTGGAGTGTGTAAAACTGTCAATACATCATTTGACTTGTTTGTCAATGATGTAGGTGTCTCAAAAACTTATATAACTGTACTTTGACCTCTAATGAATGAAACAGTCCTCAGAGATTTCTGAAATACTGTCTCCCAGGTTGTAATCCTGGTTATAACCCAGCTTCTTGTTGACTCAAATAATATTTTCCATTTCTTTCTTAGATTGACCATTGGTTAATTTTTTGTCACCATATGTTAAGGAGTATGAAGTAATTGTGGTAAAGTGGGGGAAACTTAGCAAGGCTTGTTTTTTAAGGGTCTTCTTTCTTTTTGGCATCCTTTTGTTTTTGGAGATAAGGATGCTTCCTTTCCTGCATTCGGAGGGTACCTCTCATAGGTCACCTTTTTTTTTTTTCTAACTTTTTTTTTTTATTGAGTTATAGTTATTTTACAATGTTGTGTCAAATTCCAGTGTAGAGCACAATTTTTAGTTATGCATGAACATACATATATTCATTGTCACATTTTTTTTCGCTGTGAGCTACCACAAGATCTTCTATATATTTCCCTCTGCTATACAGTATAATCTTGTTTATCTATTCTACATATGCCTGTCAGTATCTACAAATTTTGAACTCCCAGTCTATCCCTTCCCACCCCTCTCCCCCTTGGCAACCACAAGTTTGTATTCTATGTCTATGAGTCTGTTTCTGTTTTGTATTTATATATATATATATATTTTAAGATTCCACATATGAGCGATCTCATTTGGTATTTTTCGTTCTCTTTCTAGCTTACTTCACTTAGAATGACATTCTCCAGGAACATCCATGTTGCTGCAAATGGCGTTATGTTGTTGTCTTTACAGCTGAATAGTATTCCATTGTATAAATATACCACATCTTCTTTATCCAGTCATCTGTCTATGGACATTTAGGCTGTTTCCATGTATTGGCTATTGTAAATAATGCTGCTATGAACACTGGGGTGCAAGTGTCTTTTTGAAGTAGGATTCCTTCTGGATACATGCCCAGAAGCGGGATTCCTGGGTCATATGGTAAGTCTATTCCTAGTCTTTTGAGGAATCTCCATACTGTTTTCCACAGTGGCTACACCAAACTGCATTCCCACCAGCAGTGTAGGAAGGTTCCCTTTTCTCCACAGCCTCTCCAGCATTTGTCATTTGTGGACTTTTGAATGATGGCCATTCTGACTGGTGTGAGGTGATACCTCATTGTAGTTTTGATTTGCATTTCTCTGATGATTAGTGATATTGAGCATTTTTTCATGTGCCTGTTGATCATTTGTATTTCTTCTTTGGACAACTTCTTGTTTAGGTCTTCTGCCCATTTTTGGATTGGGTTGTTTATTTTTTTCTTACTGAGTCGTATGAGCTGCTTATATATTCTGGAGATCAAGCCTTTGTCGGTTTCACTTGCAAAAATTTTCTCCCATTCCGTAGGTTTTCTTCTTGTTTTACTTCTGGTTTCTTTTGCTGTGCAGAAGCTTGTAAGTTTAATTAGGTCCCATTTGTTTATTCTTGCTTTTATTTCTCTTGCTTGGGTAGACTACCCTAGGAGAACATTTTTGAGATGTATGTCAGATAATGTTTGCCTGTATTTTCTTCTAGGAGGTTTATTGTCTTTTGTCTTATGTTTAAGTCTTTGATCCATTGTGAGTTTATTTTTGTGTATAGTATAAGGGAGTGTTCTAGCTTCATTGCCTTATGTGCTGCTGTCCAGTTTTCCCAACACCATTTGCTGGAGAGACTGTCTTTATTCCATTATATATTCTTGCCTCCTTTGTCGAAGATTAGTTGACCAAAAGTTTGTGGGTTCATTTCTAGGCTCTCTATTCTGTTCCATTGGTCCATATGTCTGTTTTTGTACCAATACCGTACTGTTCTGATTCATAGGTCACCTTTTATAACTCGTTTCAGGGAAGAAAGGTAATGAAGGGAGATCAGAGTGACATTTCTGATTCTGCTGTTGTCTCAGATACCTTCAGCTTAAAATGTTCAATATGCCAAAGTATGAACAAAGTCATATTTGAGGGTAGCATGTCCTGAACTCTGTTGGTAACAAAGTAGAGTCTGTCAAAGGAAGAACCAATCTAAACTTTATAGACGTCTCTAGCAATGACATATGTTAAGAGTATATGAAGATTTTGTGGCATAGGTCATATTATCTTAGTGTTACCTGAAAACTGGGTTCACCTCTTGGTGGGTATTGAGACAAAAGACACAACCAATTCAAAGAGGCTGAGAAGGAAGGATTTATTACTTGCAGCAAGTAAGGAGAACACTGGGAATATTCCTCAAAGCTGTGTCTCCCCGAACAGCAAAATCAGGGAAAATTTAAATTAAGGGTGCATGTATGTTCATGAAAGGGCTTGAACAAAAGAGAATTCAGCATAGAACTGGGGCAAAGATTGACAGAGTCCAGGCTCTAGTTGACTGAAATCACAAGGGTTCAGAAAAGGCCAACATCACCATCCTTAGGTTCCAGTTAGTTTGGTGGTTGAGCAGTGGAAGGTGTTTGTTTCCTGCACAACAGCTCAAGAATGTGCTTCAGGCTAATCTTGTCTTTGAAACAGAAATGGGAGTCTGTACCACTGATGTATGGTCTCTGATATGGTTAAGTTATTTCCCTGGCCTGGTAATAGCTCTTTGTTCTTATATTCTTTTGTTCCCTTAAAACCATTAACTACAGAGACTTTCTTCTGCAAGGGCAAACATTGCAGTCAGGCTTAGATCACAAAATGACTTAGGCCTAAAATGGCTTCTCTTATGTCAAGAAAGTCATACCTGGTTCTCTTTCTCTGCGGACCCCCTACCCTATCTGAGTACATTAGGACTGTTAAATTAATTAAACAAACAGGCCAATAGACTGCAGTGGCACTAATACCTACACAAGCAAACTAAAACTAAGCCTGTAAATGCTTCAAGCTTACAAAATAGAAACAGTTAGGACAACCAATCACAAACAGCCAACTAGGCTTTATGCTATAGTCATGCAAATAATTTTCTTTCTTTGCTTCTTCACCTTTTTTTATATGTCTTTCCCCTAGTTCTCATTAGAAGAGCTTGCCTAACAAATTCTGGTTTGGCACCATCTGATCTGAGTTGATTTTTGCTCAGATACTCTTATGAAATTTTAAAGATGCCTCAGTTTATCTTTTAATAGGACTAAAAGAATCTGGGGCAAAAGAAACTTCTGAAAACTTGAAAATGTTCATTTTAAAAAACATGAATTCTCACTTTCTCAGAGTTTTGAGAATAAGGACAATGAGATGTATGTTTTAATGGGAGAATCTTAAGAATTTCACCTCTAAAATGGTTTTCTCTGTCAATTAAGAGTGCTGAAGGTATTTCCCAAGTAGAGAAATAAAATCTGTAAACTTTAAAAAATATCATATCTTGGTACCAGAACTGTTGCCTCAGCCACACTCCAGGTGCTCAAAAGCCACTTGTGACTGATAACTACTGTCTGGACAGCACGGTTATACAACATGTCTATTGCTGTAAAAAGTTCTATTTGACAACATTAAGTTAAAGGATCAGTCTTCTGCAAGAGAAAGCTTCAATCCAACCAAAAATTATACAGTTTTACTTTTGAATATGTTATTGAAACGTATTTAATTTTAAAAAATTTGGACAACTGAGTGAAATCTATTTGTAAATAGCCAAATGGTCCTTAAGGTAGAGCATTGAAGCCTTGCCATAACTTTAGTTTTCTTTGTGGCGGACATATAATAAATACAGGTAGAAAAGATTCAACTACTCAAAAAGCCTCTTGGACAAAGTTTTCCTAACAATAACTTTGAAAAGTTTGGAGGAATTTGTCCTTGCCATTATGAGTACTTTCATGTAATATAAGCATCACAGTTTTGGAGATTGACTTAGGCATCACCAGATAGTCATCTTGGAAACACCAAAGTCCTTTGCTAAGTATGAGAGTTTTGAGATGGCCAATATCTTTCTGTAATGGTAGATTGTTGCATTTGAATATGTCCTTCTGGATTCTTAAAATCACACCTAAAAACTGTTTTTACAATACCAATAATAGCTGTCTAGGGCCTTTACTTTAGTTTCAAAAGTTCTACCTTTAGAATAGGATTCAATAGTCGTAACTGAGCTATTTTTCAGATGTTGATTTTCCCATAATAAATCATTAAATTTTTCCAATTTTTAATTGAGGCTCCCAAGACAGTTGAAAATCTCCTGTTTCTATATTATAACATTCCAAAATCACAAATCACCTGAAGTCTTATGTTATTGCTGTCTGTAAATTTTTTTCTTTCATGTTTTAGTTGAAAATAGCTGCCTAGTACCAAGTATAGTACATGGAATCAGTGATTTTTCTCTTCTCAACCAAATAATTTTACCTTTAACCTTCAGTCCTGATTTTCAGCACAGGCCCAGAGACAAAGAGGCTCAGACTTAGAGAAACAGACCCTTGAATTTCTGGATCCCATATTATCAAAGCCTCTGATCTGTTCCATACCATTATTTTGTTTCTCAGAACTTCACAGGGTCCCCTGAGGCTAAAGTCGAATGAGAGGGGCTTATTTTCAAATACATAAGGATTCCGACACAAAAGAGGGACATTTTTCCTCCAATATCAAATATGTAAACATATTTTGGGAGCATTTATGGAGGAGTGGGCACTGGTTGTCAGTGGTCCTGAAGACTTTACCTAGTGTCCTCACCTGCAGGGGTGCCTCTTTAGCTGTTTTCAGAAGGCTGCCAGACAGTCAGTCATGGCAGATTAATCCCATATTGGACTCTCTGTCACAAGAAAATGGACACATGGCAGATACCTAATTGTTACCTTGTGGTGTTGTCACTCTCACTGCAACATGGCAGCCTGAGGGAGACTTTGGATCATCTCACCCACCATGGGTGGGGGAGCGTTGAAAAGAGAGTGCTGAAATATGACTTGAGCCCAGACAATGGCAAATGCTGAAACCAGACCATCCTAAAACACTGGACCATCCTAAAAATAAAGATCAATTTATTTTTACTGCAATTAGAAAGTCTTGATGGTCCTCTGAAAGTGCTCATCTAACTTTGTATATCAAGGTTTTCTTTTCCTTCTCTCATGGAGGAAAAATTGTGTGAGAGCACATACATTAAAACATTAAAAATTGTCTACTTTATTAGCATCTGGATTACCTTGGGGCTGAGTGGGTTGCAAAAAGTGGTTCTTGGTCTGATGCCAATCTGTGATTAAATTCTCATTCCTGTGCACAGGAAAGAAAAAGAAAAAGAAAAAGAAAAAGAAAAAGAAAAAGAAAAAGAAAAAGAAAGACAGTATAGTGAGATCTTCACAAAACTATACTTATACAACTCAGAGGAAAGAACCTTTATTCTTTGATGATGTATTTTCTACTTTTTTATATAAAAAATCACGGGTTAAGGAGATGAAACTACCCTGTATGATGCTATAATGGCAGATACATGTCATTGTACATTTGTCAACTCACAGACTGTTCACCAAGAGAGAACCCTAATGTAAACTATAGACTTTGGGTAATAATGATATATCAATTTCATTTAGGTTCATCAACAGTAACAAATACACCACTTTGGTGTGAGATGTTGACAGTGGGAGACACTGACTGTGTGGGTTGGGGCAGGAAATATATGGGAATTCATGGTACTTTTTGCTCAGTTTTACTGTGAATTTAAAATTGCTCCATCATTTTGCAACATATACAAATATCAAACCATTTTGTGTATGCCTGAAACTATTATGATGTTACATGTCAACTCTTACCTTGACTTAAAAAAATCTAAAAAAATTAAATTGCTCTAAAAAATAAAGTCTATTTAAAAAAAGTTCTGGTTTAGATGAAGTGATGGTGAGAGTATATGGTAAGACATTTTTCCTAAAAGCCTTCATTTTAAAACGTGTGTAATTAAATTGATGCATAATTATGCATACAAGATAGAAATTAATGAAGGAAACAACTAGATGGACTCTAGTGAGTCTGAACTCTCACTTCCTGACTCATACACAAGGCCAAAGATATACTACTTAATCAATGAAGACAAAATTTAAAAAATTATTAACATATAGTTGATTTACATGTTAGTTTCATGTATACAGCAAAGTGATTCAGTTATACACCTACATACATATTCATATTTTCTTCTCAGATTCTTTTCCATTACAACTCATTGCAAGAAACTGAATGTAGTTCCCTGTGCTATACAGTAGGTCTTTGTTGTTTATCTATGTTATATATAGTAATGTGTGTTTGTTAATCCCCAACCCCTAATTTATCCCTTTCTGCCCTTTCCCCTTTGGTGATCATAGTGTGTTTTCTATGTCTGTGAGTCTGTTTTTGGTTTGTACATAGAATTTCTATCTTTTTTTGGATTCCACATATAAGTGGTATCATATGATATTTGTCTTTGTCTGACTTGATGAAGACAAATGTGATCAGTCTGCAATAAGTGCACTTTAAATATTTAAGTGAAATAACATTTCCTTCTTATTTCATTTTTTCAACAATTCATTCCATTAATAATGCTGGCAGTTAATTACACCAGAAACTAATACAGCATTGTAAATTTAAATTTTTTTTTTAAATCCTTAAAAAGTTGGCAATTATTGAGATGAAAATGAGAACACTTTTCTCAGGTTTTAGACAAGAGCATAACACTGCATATTCATAAAAAGTCTGCAGTATGAAGGGGTAGCCTAGACATGAGATACCGAATTATATCTCTAACACTCTTCAAAAAAAAAAAAAAAAAAAAACAGACATAGGTTTGGACTTGAATGTCCCAGTTTTTTTTCTTTTCTTTTCTTCAAATCTCAGGGGTGCTATTTACCATTATGGTTAACACTTTGGAATCAAACAGCTGGATTTGAGCCTGACCTTTCTTACAGGTGTAGGTATAGGCTCCCTCACACCCTCAGAATATGAGTATATTCCATAGACCTGGTGTAGTGGATTCAGCTGGTATTTAGGGCTGCTAATTCTAGCTTTCAATTATGGGAAGTGAAGATAGATAGGACTTCCTTCTGTTACCTGAGGCTCTGTTGGTGTATGGGGCTGGAAGGGAGAGGCTCAGAGCCTCAAAAAAGGATGCAGTTAGTGAACCAGTGCACCTGTGTGGAGGGTTTTACAAAGAGTTAATGCCCATCACAGGTGTAACCCTCCTTAAATGGCTTTCCTGGCATTCTCCTCCGGAGGACTATTCTACCCGAAACGGGGAGCGATCATTGTCCACGCATTTGACCTTCAGTCTTCTCTCTTCTTCTGGAACTAATATGGCCTCTATTTCTGTATTCCCCGCATTATACTCTGTGGCTTTCTGGCAGCCCTTTAAAGCAGCAAGGAAAGAGGAAAGGAGAGAGTGAAGACAGAAGAGAATGTTTCATCCCGGTCTCTTCTAACAGCAGTGGGGAAGTGACTCAAGACTGACAGGGTCAAGAAGGTCCCGGGACCACCAGTGGAGGCTTTCAGTCTAAAATACAATTTACTCTTCTTTCAGCAAAGCGTGACATAGGACCTAGATTTAGGACCTAGATTTAAAGTTTTGGAAATCAGCGAGATTTAAGTAGATTAGACTTTAGCTTGATATTAATTCTTGCAAAACCTACCCAAAATGGCTGTGTTCTGTCTTGAATATATTCCCGAGGGCGTAATTGCATCAAGGGGGTGTAGCTCAGTGGTAGAGCGCGTGCTTAGCATGCACGAGGCCCCGGGTTCAATCCCCGGCACCTCCACTTTTGAAAATTCTTTAAAATTTCCCCCAACATTTTTACTTTTTCTTGCTCGAAAAGAAAGTAAACCTATTTACAACAGTTTGCTATTAATATTAGTGCTGCCCGGCTTCTACTCTTCGGCTTTGGCAGCACCCAGGTGGCTGCATAAGCAAAGGGAGTAAAAGACGTTACGAGGAGACAGTTTTGGTTTGCTCAGCAGCTGGAGATTCGGAACAAAAAGCACGTCACCAAACTGACAAGCTCTTTTGCCTTCGGTTCCATTTTGCAGTATTATTAATAAAGCAGGAAAGAAGAGATAAAGATAGAAAGATTTAACAAAAGAAAAACATAGTCTCAAGCCAGTTTTTCTTAGTTTGTTTTGTTTTCTGACCCGTGTTGGCCATGATCAGACAGCAGGTTGCGAGGAGAAAAGACGAGCGATCCAGAATGAGAACCTGAGAAATTTATTTTCATCAATGGATGTGGATAAGTCACACTTCAGCCGCAATAGCTTCATTGGGAAATAGATTGGGCTGAAGATGTAAAAAATCACTGATTAATTTTCAGTTTTGTTCTGTCTTTACTCTTTCCCGAGAATAGAACTTAATTAGATAACTTAGATGATTTATAGGAATGATTTTACCTAAGATTATTGCGCCCTCTATCGGAAAGGATTTGTCCATACCCTTGGTCAAGTGTGGTCCTTGGACCAAAAAGAGTTGGTACCTGAGAGCTTGTTAGAAATGCAGGATATCAGCTCCACCCTAGACCTACTGAATTAGAACCAGCATTTCAGCAGGATCCCCAAGTGTTTCCTTTGCACACTAAAGTTGGAGAAGCACTGGTTTGAGTGCTGTGATATGGATTAAGAGGATGTATATTATAAATTTATGGATGTATTTTAATTTTTTCCAGCTTCCTATTCTAATGTAGAAAAAACAATTGCAAAAAATGTATTTCTATTGCTGAACCATTTTTGTGTTCTAATAATTAACGCTGTTCCCCCTCTCATGGTAATAAGATTTTTATTAATATTTTTGAATCAATATACATAATTGAATTCAATATGATGTTTTTCTTTTAAATAAAAAATTTGCAAGTTTTGCAATCAAGACTGTGCTTATTTCCAAAATGAACTAGGAAGTTTGTATCTTTGTTTCTGCTCAGCAACATTTGAAGTAGGATAAAATCTTTCTCAAGTTAAAATGTCTTGGCTTTGGGATTTATCTCTTCAAAGAAAGATTCAGTGCGAGCACACAAGAGCCAGACTTTCTGTAGTAGGAGCAATAAATCATTTTCTGTTCTGTTGACATATTTTCTCTCTTGTTTTCAAAGTACCAGTTTTACAGTGTCTTTTTGCCACTTGTATCCACTCTGTCAGGAGAAATATATTCACAAATCTCCACACTTGTTTGTGGAATCTGCTGTTCAGTTCACGCCTTGAGCACTACTCTCCTAGACTATTCTATGAACCTTCTTAGCTACCTTCAGGATGTAATGAAAATAAATAGCCTGTTAGGAATGAGTGGTTGAATGAATTGCTGGTGGGTTTTATTTTCACCTGGAGTTTTTCCATTAAAATCTTGCCCTTAACTTCCCTATGGAGCCAACAGCCAATAACAAGAAGTGTTTTATCCAAGAAAAATATCAATTTTCTGACACATGTTTTCAATATATTTCGTTCCAACTTCAAGTTCTATTTGCTAAAAAATCAGTATCCCTCATAGCTCCCTGGGGTCCTCTATCTTAAAGTAGTCACAATTCCTGCTCCAACACCCAATACTGCTAAAAACAAAGAGAAATTGGGGAGAGGCCCAGAGAACAAAGTGAGATATTTCATGGAAGACCTCGACACAAGAACCTTGCTCGGGGGGTGTAGCTCAGTGGTAGAGCGCGTGCTTCGCATGTACGAGGCCCCGGGTTCAATCCCCGGCACCTCCAGCCTTTTGCTGGCCTTTCTTACTCCTTAAAACGTGAGATTTGAGCTGTTTTCTTCTTGATACTTTTACTTACTGCCTGCTCACAAGAAAAGTAAATGACCCAAGACATTAGTTTTTATGCTGCACTATTGAGACTTCGTGAGCCTCAAAATCACTCAAGGCAGCTGGCAGAGCAGAAGTTTACAAAGTGTATTAGTGTCGAATGGAGGCTATAGCAAATTACCATAAACTTTGAGGCTTAAATCGACAGAAATTTATTCTTCTAACTTTCTGGAGGCCAGAAGTCCCTCATAATCTTTTTATTTTACACTTAAGTAAATAGTTCTTACGAATAAGGACATTTCCTTACCACAGCACAGTTATCAAATTCAGGAAATTTACCAGTGATTTAAATTATTTTCTAATATATAGTGTATATTAACTTTAACTAATTTTACCAATAAAATCCTTTATAGAAATTTCTCTCCCAAACTTGGATCCATTCCAGAATCATGTATGAATTTAGCTACTCCTTAGTCTCCCTTAATCTGGAATAGTTTCTCAATCTTGTCTTTCAGGAAACTGACATATTTTTAAAGAGCACATGCCGATTATTTTGTAGAATGTTCTTCAATTTATATTATGATTAGACTAGATTCAGGTTAGAAATATTTGGAATATCACAGAAATGATGTTTCCCTCTATCACACCAAGGAGCATGTGATGGCAGTTTTTTCCATTACTAGTGATGTTAGCTTTGATGACTTGGTTAAAGTTGTGTCTAACAGGTTTCTTCCCCTGTAAAATTATTGTTTTCCCTTTTCTAATTAATAGGTAATCTGTAAGGAAATACTCTGAGACAATATAAATGTTCTGATCCTCATCAAACTTTTATCTCTGTTTTTTAGCATTAGTTTATGAATTTCCCCAGAGTCTATCATTATTCCGATGGTGGCTAAATAATTTTGTAACTTTATTATTACATCTGCATTTATTAATTAGCATACCAGTGTAAGGAAATTTTTCCCATCTTCTATATTTATTCATTTAAGTATCCAGGGGTTATAATCATTTATTGTCATCATTCGTCACAAAGTGCCCCAATTTGAAACATAAGAGGCTCTTCAAGTTGGCTTCTGGATTTTTTTGAATTGTGCCCATGATTTCGAGCACTTATATTCCAGCACAGAAAGGTATCTTAGTTTCCTCTTGTACTTCCCTTGGTCCAGTAGTGGAGTCTGTGAGTCCTACAAGTAACGCTGGTTCCTTTTAGTGGGAATGAAAATCAAGATATGGGGCTAGCATTGGTTATTGTTACTGAGGTATTGTTTTTCTAGGCCCTATTAGCAGACAGATCTGGGGGTGGGGGGATATATATATATATATAACATGTATATACACACACACACACACACGGACACACACACACACACGGACACACACACACATTTCCCATCCAGAGCCAACAGGCCTATTCCTTCCACAGTGAGAGCCCTGAATTCCAACATCAATATGCATTCATTTTCCTAATCACACAAAAGTAAGTTCAAGTAGACAAAAATAAATCAAATTCATGCAAAATATCAGAATTGCTATACCCTTAACACTACAAAAAATAACCCCACTACATAAAGGTTACAGTTTGTTTCCTTTTTTTTCTTTCAGTATTTATGATTGGGACGAAGTACTGTATAAAACATTTACTTGGATTTGTTCTTTCTTTTTCTCTTCAATGTGTTTATGTTATCTTTTTGAAATGGAGTTAGATTTATTTCTGTTCATATTCAACTTTAGAGTATTTTTGCACACACTTGAGTTATTTTTATTTTTTGACTATGCCGAACATTAATGTATCCAAGAGTCAAAATAATACAGACAGTAATATTCAGAAAGATTGAAGGAGGATGTTGTGTTCCTGGACTCTCCAAGTGATGGAATGGAAGCACTTGCGAAGCAATCTAATCTGATGGGAAACCGACTTCGAGGTGGGTTGATCATGAGCTGACCACAAATCAGAAACAATGGCTTTCTTTCTACCATTAAGGTTTCTCCCAGAGTAGCAGTGCTTGAAAGAGGACATAGTGCAGGGAGTTTAGAAATAGCAGAATTGAATTTAAGATGACTTTGTCTTGATAAGTCAGTGGTCAAAGACTGAATGGCAGCCACTAGAGGGTCACAGAAAGTCTTTTGAGGGGCTCGTAGAACCGAGGGGGTATAGCTCAGTGGTAGAGCGCATGCTTAGCATGCATGAGGTCCTGGGTTCGATCCCCAGTACCTCCACTTCGTGTTTTGTTTTTATTCACCTGCATTCCCTAAGATCTCTTGCTTCCTGAAACATCTTTGTCAAATTGAGTTGTCTTGGCTGGAGCAGTTCTTTCTTAACCTCTCGGGACGCAGGGAGGTAATTGTGCTCATTCATTAAAGTTTTGCCTTGTTAGTTCTATTACCGGCCCAATTTCTCTAAGCACTTTCAGCAGTCACTAGCACGTGGGCCACTGTCAAAGGTTATTAAAAAAAAAAAAGCAAGTAGCAGTTTTCCCAAACACCCAATTTCCAGTTGTATGGAATCTGAAAGCAACAGCAAATGTGGGTGTGCGACCTAATGGACAAGCTATCTGATTCTGAATCAAAAAGTCCTATATTCTGGCACTGTTGAACTGCTATAAAAATTTCCAATACTCACAGATGGGTAAACAAACAATTCTTAGACAGGCACCAGTCTGCAGACCACAATCTGAAAAGCACTAATGAAGAGATGGGATGTACTGGAGTCGAGGAGGTATCCAAGGAGATCCTTTTTTCTTCTCTTCTTTTCTTGTTACCTAAATTGAGGCTTACTGGATATAAACTAAAATGCATTAAATTTAATTATTCAGCCTGATTATTCTTGTTGACAAGACATTCAGCTTGATGGGTTAGTATGCATACGTCCAAGTAACCAACAGCTCTAGCAAAGATACATGAGTTTTCAGTTTCCAGCAGCTTCCTTGTGACTCATCCCAGTCAATACCACTCTCCAACCTCTATCACCATAGACTGATTTTTCTTGTGCTTTGAAATTATTGTAAATAGACTCAGACAATAGGTACTCATTTGAGTATGGATTCTTTCACTCAGTTTCTAAAAGTTGGATACATATATATTGTTGCTAGTAGCAGTAGTTCTTTTTCATCACTCTGTAGTATTCTATTGTATGCATATTATACATCACAACTTATTAATTCATTTTACCCTTGATGAACATTTGGAATGCTCCTAGTTTGGGACTGAAATGTCTAATGCTATCACTAGCATTCCTGTATATGTCCTTCAAGGGAAATACTCATGCATTTCTCTTGGGTATAAACGCAGCTGTGGAGTTTCTGGGTCATAATGTATATGTATATGCAGTTTTAGTCAATATTTCCAAATAATTTCCCAAGTAGGTGGGTATACCAATTTACAGTGTCATCTGCAGTGTGTGAATATTCCAGTTGCTCCACATGCTCAGTAGCACTTGATATTTTCAGTTCTCTAAAGGTAAGTGATTCTGGTGAAGAGAAGTATTATTTTATTCTGTTTTTAATTTTGCATTTCCCTGATAGCAATGATATTGGGCACCTTTCAAATTGCTTGTTGATTATTTTGGGTAAGGTAACCGATTTTTGTGAAATGCATGATAATCTGTTCTTTTTCAGAGAGGTGTTAGTCTTTTTCTTTGTGTTTTGTAGAAGTCCTTCACAGATAAGGGTCTTTGTAAAATATAAGCATTGAAATATCTTCTCTCAGACTGTAGCTCATCTTTCTTCTTAAGGAGGAGAGAACTTGAAAAATTTGGAGGAATAAGAGAAAACAAAGGAGAAGTTAAAGTCAGAAAAGAAAGTTGCATCCGGAAATCTTTCCTGGTTGGCGCAGAAGAAATGCCTCCAGGCAATTTTCTCGGGCGGGAAACTTGGAAAGCTGATAGGATGAATGTCTTAGGAGCAGAAATGGTTTCATTTGGTTTGCAATCCTTACATTTCTCCTGGTGTGGTAGCTTACGAGGATTAAGAGGGTATAATTTAGATGTTTAAGAATTAATGAGATTTGAAACAATGGATTTTCTATCTGGCCAACAATTATATCTTTGAAGGCCTTTCAGAAATACGTTGAGTCGTTCAAAGAGGATCTTAATGACTTTTCTGTTATGAGAGGTGTAGTTCAGTGGTGATGTGCCCTTTCCTTACAAGAGGGTTTGCAACCGTATACATGCATCTACTTTTCTCTTTTTAAAAACACGTTTTGCTTGTTGACACGGAAATAAACACATTATCCAATGGGTTCCCTTAAATGCTTCCGGTTTCTACTCTCTGGGTCTCCGCACTCCCCCACGGTGGCCGTCAGCACAAGGAAGAAAACGAAAAGGATGTGAATAGAAGGAAAGAACTGGCTCTTTCAGGATTTCTTCAAGATGAAAAAGGAGACAGTCTCAGCAAGAACGTACCCGACAATCCTTTTATCCCTGTCACTGAAGAGCAAGACAGAAAAAGAAGAACTGAAAGAAGAGGCTCGATAATTTAAATTTGAATTCTCTTCGTTTTCTGAGCGGTCTTTGAGTAGCAGAGTAGCCAGAGGCAACCAAGCAGAAAAACATCTTCCTGTTTTTACCTATTTCTCTTCTTTCTTTCCCTTCTCCTCTATCAGCCCATCCATTATCTCCCAAAACCGGATCCTGTTTTTAGACATGGATTTCAGGGGAGCCCACATACTTTTGGGCGAATGAGTGGGTAATGCTAAACAGAATAAGATTAGATGGGCCCCCACAAATGAAAACTTTAGTATTTTGAGAGAATGACTAAACGAAGTTTTTTCAGTCAGCCGAAATAGCTCAGTTGGGAGAGCGTTAGACTGAAGATCTAAAGGTCCCTGGTTCAATCCCGGGTTTCGGCATTGACCTTTTAGTTTGGTGTAATTACTACCCTGTTACACAACGGTTTCGCCCAATCCGCCAAGTCTATGTATATACACAGTTTTTGCTGGGTTTTGCAAATCCAATCAAGAAAAGTGTATGTGTATATGTATGTGTATCTATCTGTCTGTCTGTCTGTCTGTCTGTCTGTCTGTCTGTCTATCTATCTATCTATCTATCTCCCTCTCCTTTGGTTGCAGATTCCACTGAAGTCTTCCATGAAATGTTAACTAACATAGTGACATTTTATTTAAAGTTTTAAAACCTAGGAAAGTATTTTTCCAGGGGCTAAGAAATTCCAATAGTCTACATGCCATTGCATTTTCAATTCATTTCTGCTTTGGGGTGTGTGTGTGTGTGTTTGCGTGTGTGTGTGTGTGATCTTTTTAATCACAAGAATTGTTGGTGGGGGAAGCTGTAGGAAAAAACTACTACGGTGTGTAAGTATGTATATGTTGGTATGGTATATGCAAGGAAAATTTTCCAATCAGAAAATACTAGTTTGTATCTTGAATTCACCCCATTTTAAAACTGCTGGAATAAGGAGTATTGTTGAATATCATGGAACTTTTAAACAACTACAAGAACATCCCAAGTTTTCTTGTTGACAAGACATTCCTTCAAGCTTGCACTTCTGTCTAGAATTTGCACATCTTAAGTTATTTCTGTTTTGTTATCCAGGAAAGAATGAAAATAAGCACTCCTTTAAGAACTATCCTGTTGAACATTCACAAGGGGACCTAGAATACTGAAAAATGAAAACAAATGGACAATAAAGCCATGAAGATTCAAATAAAAATACCCAATTTTTCTCCTTTTAACTTCTACTTCTTTCTTGAAACTCTTTGTTAGGGATAATAGGTTGCTCTCATGTTACTTTGAATTGTTTTCTTCTTTTCAAATTACTGTTTCAGTTTCACAATATCTGTTTCCAGCTGACAACTCCTGAACACTGTGTTGGAAGAAAATAATCTACAATACTTCAACAACAGAACTGCAAATGGAAAATTGGTACAAAATGAGAAGCAACGTCAAGGTAGGGACATTCATTGTACATGAACTTGGCACTAGAATCTTTATCCACTGGTCACCTATCCCTCCTCAACTCAGAAGCTTGAACTTTATTTCATTAAGAAATATTTGATTGGACAAACAGCATCATTGAGTATTTTATAGCCTAATACCGTAATGATTCCTTTACATTTTATTGACGTGGGAGGTCTAGGGTAATTCCCAAAACATAATTAGTCTCCCATTCAATATCTGAAAAATGAGGCTAATGATGTTTATGTGAAAAAGGATACAGTGAAGATCAAAGAAGATCATGCAAGTGAATGCTATCAAGTCCATGCATGGTAGGAAACCAGCAGACTGGGTGCCATATTCCTTGGCTCTGTGGTTCTCCCAGAAGAGCCCCCAAACATGTAATGTCTTCTGTAACTAGGGCTATCTAATAGCAATATAACAAGGCCATAAATAAGTCACTTTTGTAACTTTATATTTTCTAGTAGTCACATTAAAAAAAAATTAATTTAAGAAATACATGTAAATAACTTGCTATATCCCAAACATCATTTAAATAAGTAGTCAACCTAAAAATGATTAATGATATAGTTTACGTTTCAAATGCCATATTAAGTCTTTGAGACCGGGTATATGTTTTACACTTATAGCATATCTCAATTGTAAGTGTTCAATACTCCAGATGGCTAATGGCTACTATTTTGAACAGCGCAGGGTTGAACACCTACATTATGTATTTTCAAATTTTTTGAATTGAGTATATATGGCCTGAGTGTGTTCTGTCTCTAAATTTAGATGTTTAATTCTTCAGAAGAACTCTGTATTAAATTAATCAATAATCTGAAGATGGCTATAGATTTCTTAAAATTGAAGTATAGTTGATTTACAATATTATATTAGTTTCATGTGTACAATACAGTTATTCAATATTTTTATAGCTCTAGGGATTTAATTTTTTAAATTCCCACTTTGTTCACAGGGTAAAAAGAAAAAAAAGTATACCTTATTATTATGAATGCCTGGGAATCCAATACTGGAAAGCATCATAAACCTAATATTTTACAACATCAAACAGTCAAGATAACCCTCTTCAGCATTTTCATGAGCTTAAAGTTCCATGAGCCAACCAAAAGAGCAAGTCTGCCAGACAAGTCATATTCTTCCAATTTCAAAAGGGACTCAATGTTATTTTATGAAAAATGGAAAAAGCTCGTAGATGGACAAGCCAGAAGGACAAAGGGTTAACCACTAGAAATCTGGGGCCAGGAAATGGGTTTTCTTAAGGTTCTTTTGTGTGTGTAATTCAAAGAACACAGTCTTAATTAACCACAATAAATTCCAAGATTCAAGAAATGTCCAGGAACAAATTTATTTTCCTTCAAATATCACTAGTTAGCACACTTTTCTGTCTCTATCCATCCTTCACACTCTTGTGTCTACTGATTACTCACAGATCCAAGGCTGGAGACCAGGGTGATTGCCTGAGTTTGCCACGTAACAATCTCACAGGTTAGCGCCACGTAAATCTTGAATTTAACATGAACAAACCTAACTCATCTCCATCTTCCAATCTGCTTCTCGTTTCCAAAATAATTTTAAAAACCTTCTTCTTTTCTGCACTGTCTTCTGTTTGGTAATGCCACATTCCCCTCTTCCCCCTACAAATAAATGAAGAAGGAATGAAAGGACAAATAAATACTTTTTTTCTTTATCCCTAAAATCTTATGGCTATTTGTCTTCGGTCTCACTGTCATACTTTAACACTTCTCTCCACTGAAACTGTTGTTTCATCCATGCTTTAGGAAGCAGAGATTTTGGGTTATTGACAGGGTCTGCTAAATTACCTGGGTGTCTAGATTGGAAGAGAAAATCCCCTTACAATACAATACTGAATGTATCACTCTAGGGTTTTGTGTGTGTGTGCTTTAGTGGTTAAGGCTTTCTTCCATCAAATCCAGTCCTTAATATTCCGATGGAGCAAACAACGAATATCATGAAGCATTTTAGACAGGAAAAAAGCTGAATTTCACTGCCCTGATGTCTGAGGTTAAGACGTACCTGGAGGAAACCAAAAGAGCCAAAACCTGGGACTTAATCTGATTTCTTGCCAAGCATAATAGGAGACCCTAACTGTTTTTGAAGCCACGGTGGAAACTTCTTGTGGTTATCTGACACATGTTTCCAATCTTTTGCCTTTCATTTCAGTTCTGTACTCTAAAGCATCAGTATCCTTGGTTCCTGAGTGTCTCCTGCCTAAAGTCCATTAGCATTAAACACTACTGCCAAGATGCCTAGGGATCCAGAGCCTCACGAAATAAAGTTTATTCCTAGAGAACATCAATAGGCAGGCTGTCTGAAGGGGGTGTAGCTCAGTGGTAGAGCGCATGCTTTGCATGTATGAGGCCCCGGGTTCGATCCCCGGCACCTCCACGTGCTGGCTTTATTTTCTTTCTTTTTCTTTCTCTGATACAATACTGTTCACATCTGTTCCTCGAGGATTACAGATTTACCTCTACCAACCTTTCCCCCGTTATAATCCTTAACATACGGAAAGTGAAAACATAACCTAAAGGATTCGGGTGATTTCTCTCATCTCTTGCTGTGAGCCTCGACCTCACCAAGACGACTGCAGCAGCAGAAGCACGACATTGAACTACCTAGAGATAGGACCCAGGTCTTTCTGAAAACCACTTCAAGTTACAAATATTCAGTTACTGCCTCATTTTTCTTAGTTTTTATGTCTTGCATTCTAAGTTCAACACACTAAAAAAAACCAAACAAAACAAAACAAAACAAAACAAAACATTCACTCCTACCTATACCTCAGGTTGTGAAGCCTAAAGATGCAGGCGGAACCCGTTTCTACCTTGAACGCTTCTCCTACCGCTAGCACGTGGGGATCGGAACACTGCACTTCCCTGCCACGCGGTCCATAATCACCAATACGACCGGAACGCACCGAAAACAGAAACCCAACCGCCCGCATTCTCTCAGGTTCTCCGACGATGGAAAGAGCAGCGAGGCGCTCTGAGAGCCGCAACAGTGCAGGGCAAAACGAAAGGGATCTTCCTGCGGGAAAGCGCTTTCAACTCACTTCTTTTACCGGAAGCGCAGTGGAGACGGGCAGCAGGGATGCTCACTGCCTCCGCGCCCATCCAAATTTTATGCCAACCTAAGCCAACCTCGTCCACCTTTTTCCTCCACCACCTTCTGGGGCCACTCACTGCAGCCCCGGACTCCTCCATGTCTCAGCCTCCCTTTCGTTGTCATTCCCTGTGTTCTTTTCTCCTTCCTTCCCTTTGACCTCCTGGTGTTCGCTTTCCCAAGCAGTTCAGCTCACTCGCCTTGGACTCTCTAAGGCCAAGAACTGCCAAACCTGGTTGATTTTCAGAATCAACGTGGGGAACTTTTAAACAAGGGCGATTTCTGGCTTAGTCCGTCAGAGGTAACTTAGTATTTCCTCTAAAGCTAGTAGCTGAGTTGACTGTCACTCCAAATTTTGGGTGAGGAGGGAAGCGTCTGCCCTTTGCACTGGGACAATGGAATCTGAAGAACTCACTTGGCAAACAGCGAGTTCATTCTGCACATCGGGCCCAGCCGCTGAAACTCTCCCTGGTGGTCTTTCATTCAGTAAAGGATTCCGTGTATACTAAGAGGGGCAAAAATTGATGCGGCATCCTGCTGTCCGTTCCGTCCCCATCTTCATTTCAGTGCATCTCAGAACTAGTGCTACACACCGGGATACAAACCCACGCCAGGTTTCCCCACCACGAAGCTGGCCCAGGCATTGGTAAGGGAATAGTATTCTTTTATCATTTTCTTCCTTCTTTGCCTTGGGTTTCTTTTGCTTTTTATCCCCTTGGCTCTCTCAGTGAAAACTTAGATGACTAATTTGAAACTTTTTACTTTTCTTGTATGCATTGAGTGCTATACACTTCCCTCTCAGAGTTGTTTAACATGTGTCAGAAAATTTTAGTGCTGTTTTAGTGTATCAGAAATTTTGATACATTGTGTTTTCATTTTTATTTGTCTGTTTATTTTTTCTATATAAACTTTTTTATTGAGTTATAGTCATTTTACAATGTTGTGTCAAATTACAGTGTAGAGCACAATTTTTCAGTTATACATGAACATACATACATTCATTGTCACATTCTCTTTCGCTGTGAGCCACCACAAGATCCTGTATATATTTCCCTGTGCTACACAGCACAATCTTGTTTATCCATTCTACATTTTGAAAGCCCATTCCCTTCCCACCCTTGTCTGTTTATTTTTTAATCACCTTTGAGACTTCCCTTTTATTTCATGGGTTATTTAGAACTGTGTTGTTTCATTTCCAAGTGTTTATATACCTTGCTCTTATCTTTCTGTGGCTAATTTTTGGTTCAATTCCACTGTGGTCAGAGAACACTCTGTATCATACAACTCTATTAAGTTTGTTGAGGTTTCTTTTATGCCCTAGGATATATTCTATCTTGGTATATGTTCTGATGGATTTGAAAAGAATGTGTACTCTGCTCGTATTGGATGATATGTTTATTGGATTCTGGTGGCTGGTGGTATTTTTGATATCCTTGAACACTTTCTGTTTAGTTGTTCCATCAATTAGCCTGAGACATTATAGTTGAAGTCTCCAAATATAATTGCAGATTTGCCTATTTTCCCTTTCAGTTCTATATTTCTTTTTTCTTCACATATTTTGCAGCTCTGCTGTTTGGTGCATACATATTTTGGATTGCTATGTCTTCTTAGTGGATGGGCACTTTTATCACTATATGATGTCCTTCTCTGTCTCTATTAATTTTCTTTGTTCTGAAATTTACTTTATCTGATATTAATGTAGCTACCCCTGCTTTCTTTTGATTCATGTTTGCATGACATAACTTTTTCTCATCCTTTTAATTTCAAACTATATATTTATAGGTTGTATCTGAAGTGAATTTTTTGTAGTTACCATATAGTTTGGTCATTTTTTTCTAATCTACCCTGTGGATTTAATTGATGCATTTAGACTATTTACATTTAATGTAAAAATATATTTAATATAATTATTTGTATGTAGGGCTTAAGTCTGGCTTTTTTTGTTTTCTGTTTTTCTCTATTTTCATTTTTCTGTTCTCTTTTTCTTGCTTTTTTGTTGACTACATGCACATTTTTAGAATTCCATATTCGTTTATCTATAGCACTTTTTAAATTGTATCTCTTTGTATAGTTTTTTTTAGTGGTTACTCTAAGAATTACATTATGTATATTTAACTTATCAGAGTATTGTTCAAGTGAAGTGTAACAAACTTTCCTCCCTTTTTGTCACTTTACTGTTCCTCATTTGCAATGTAGTTGTCTTAACTATTTTTTTTTAATGAAAAGAAATGCTAAGTTTCAAATGAATACTAGTAAAAATAAAAAAAGTATATTTTACCAACTAAATTTATTCTACGCATGGGTCCCTTTGGAGTCTGTGGACCCCACATTCAGAAAGCCTGTAGCTAATCTATTTTCTTTCTTTTTTTTTTTTTAACATTTTTTATTGATTTATAATCATTTTACAATGTTGTGTCAAATTCCAGTGTTCAGCACAACTTTTCAGTCATTTATGGACATATACACACCCATTGTCACATTTTTTTCTCTGTGAGTTATCATAACATTTTGTGTATATTTCCCTGTGCTATACAGTGTAATCTTGTTTATCAGTTCTACAATTTTGAAATCCCAGTCTATCCCTTCCCACCCTCCACCGCCCTAGTAACCACAAGTCTATATTCTCTGTCTGTGAATCTATTTCTGTCCTGTATTTACACTTTGTTTTTGTTTGTTTGTTTGTTTTTGTTTTTTAGATTCCGCATATGAGCGATCTCATATGGTATTTTTCTTTCTCTTTCTGGCTTACTTCACTTAGAATGACATTCTCCAGGAGCATCCATGTTGCTGCAAATGGCATTATGTTGTCGGGTTTTATGGCTGAGTAGTATTCCATTGTATAAATATACCACATCTTCTTTATCCAGTCACCTGTTGATGGACATTTAGGCTGTTTCCATGTTTTGGCTATTGTAAATAGTGCTGCTATGAACATTGGGGTGCAGGTGTCATCCTGAAGTAGATTTCCTTCTGGATACAAGCCCAGGAGTGGGATTCCTGGGTCATATGGTAAGTCTATTCCTAGTCTTTTGAGGAATCTCCACACTGTTTTCCATAGTGGCTGCACCAAACTGCATTCCCACCAGCAGTGTAGGAGAGTTCCCCTTTCTCCACAGCCTCTCCAGCATTTGTCATTTGTGGACTTTTGAATGACGGCCATTCTGACTGGTGTGAGGTGATACCTCATTGTAGTTTTGATTTGCATTTCTCTGATAATTAGTGATATTGAGCATTTTTTCATGTGCTTTTTGATCATTTGTATGTCTTCCTTGGAGAATTGCTTGTTTAGGTCTTCTGCCCATTTTTGGATTGGGTTGTTTATTTTTTTCTTATTGAGTCGTATGAGCTGCTTATATATTCTGGAGATCAAACCTTTGTCGGTTTCACTTGCAAAAATTTTCTCCCATTCTGTAGGTTTTCTTCTTGTTTTACTTCTGGTTTCTTTTGCTGTGCAGAAGTTTGTAAGTTTCATTAGGTCCCATTTGTTTATTCTTGCTTTTATTTCTTCTAGGAGAAAATTTTTGAGATGTATGTCAGATAATGTTTTGCCTATGTTTTCCTCTAGGAGGTTTATTGTATCTTGTCTTATGTTTAAGTCTTTAATCCATTTTGAGTTGATTTTTGTATATGGTGTAAGGGAGTGTTCTAGCTTCATTGTTTTACATGCTGCTGTCCAGTTTTCCCAACACCATTTGCTGAAGAGACTGTCTTTATTCCATTGCATATTCTTGCCTCCTTTGTCGAAGATGAGTTGACCAAAAGTTTGTGGGTTCATTTCTGGGCTCTCTATTCTGTTCCATTGGTCTATATGTCTGTTTTGGTACTAATACCATGCTGTCTTGATGACTATAGCTCTATAGTATTGTCTGAAGTCTGGGAGAGTTATTCCTCCAGCCTCTTTCTTTCTCTTCAGTAATGCTTTGGCAATTCTAGGTCTTTGATGGTTCCATATAAATTTTATTATGATTTGTTCTAGTTCTGTGAAATATGTCCTGGGTAATTGGATAGGGATTGCATTAAATCTGTAGATTGCCTTGGGCAGTGTGACCATTTTAACAATATTGATTCTTCTAATCCAAGAGCATGGAATATCTTGAACATTAATTTTGTAACCTGCTACCTTGCTGAATTCTTCAATCAGCTCTAGTAGCTTTTGTGTGGACCTTTTAGGGTTTTCTATATATAGTAACATGTCATCAGCATATAATGACACTTTTACCTCTTCTTTTCAACTATTTCTTTTACATACATTTAGCACCACATCAGACAGTGTTATACTTTTGCTTCAACTTTCAAACATAATTTAGAAAGCTCAAGACAAGGAAAGTTTATTGTTCTTAGCTTCTTTTTTTTTTTTTTTTTTTTTTCCTTTATCCATGTTTTTTCTTCCTTCCTGATATCCAGGATTTCTTCTTTTGTCACTTCCTTTCTGTTTGGAGAATAGCCATTCTTTTAAGATAGTTATGTGGGCAGCAAATTATCTTAGTTTTCCTTCATCTGAAAACATCTTGATTTCCCCTTCATTCCTGAAGGATATTTTCTCTGGGTATAGTATTCTGAATTGACAATTATTTTCTTTCAGCACTTGAAAAATGTTGTGCCACTCTTCCTGACCTCTATGGTTTCTGATGAGATAGCCACTGTCATTTGAATTGTTTTTCTATATGGGTAAAATGTCATGAATCTCTGGTTTCAATTTTTTTTCTTTGCTTTTAGAGTTCAGAAAATTTTTGTTTTTTCGTTTTTTTTCCCAGTCAGCTGATGAAAGAAACCCTCCTAAACATCACATAAAATCCAAATCCTCAGGTCAGCAACCTTTATAGAGTTCCAGACATGGATATTCCATTGTTTGGAAAACAACTTCTCAACACTGTCCCTTAGGGTTGATAAATTTATCACTTAATGACTTCCCACTTGTAAATCAAAGAGCAAACAAAGTTTCAATCAGTGTAAAGCAACCCCTTAATATATTTACTCACTTAATGAATGTTCTGTAGGGTAAAAAAAGGGCAATGCGCCTGAACAGGGACTTGAACCCTGGACCCTCAGATTAAAAGTCTGATGCTCTACCAGCTGAGCTACCCAGGCTCACGTTTTTAATGGTTTCCCTGAGTATCTAATCAATCTTCATACATTTGGTCAATTCATTTTATGCTTCATGTTTTAGTTAGATTTCTTCTAATTCCTAATTGCTAAGAAGATTCTATTTTTTAAAAATGCTATAATTGTTAGGAGCATTTTCCTTCCATTTCTCTTCTTTGTCTCCCTCCTCCAGGTTTTCAGAACCTGAGATGCCACATCCCCGAGACAAAGCATCACTGGATTTCAGACTACATTGCTAGACACAGAGGGTTTCATTTCTTGCCAAGTACCTCACCTAAATTTCTCCAGGCAACACACACTATTTCTGTTTGTATCCTACTGCATTGTCTTGTACATCTTTCTTGCAGCTTTTGTAGGCAGAGGGAAAGATGGTTGAAAGAGGAAGAATTTGAAGATGCAAGAAAGTGTTCCATAACGGGCCCTTCTGTTGGTGGATGAAAATTCCCCCCAAGAATTCCTTTGGAAAGTGGGTTTTGGAGCTGGCGGGTGGGAGAATGAGAACCATGTGGGACAGTATCTTTTGGTCTAGTATTCAGTGATGCTTCTCCTGGTATAGTCAGTTTAAATGTTTTAGAAATAACAGTGAGAAACACAGCTTGCCTTGTGCCAACTATTCATCCTCCAAATACCCACAAATAAGGGCGATAATTAATCACGGTTGTCGTCTTAATAGTTAAGTAGCCAAAGGGGTATTCCTGAGTGGAAGAGAATATTTAGCAAGCTGAGGGGCCTGGGTTTACTTTTCTGCATCTCCATGCTTTCCTTCAAGCTTTCTTCCATGCTTTCCTCTGTGTTTGAGCCATTTCTCCTTCCTTTAATTTTGTTCCTCCTTCCTTTAATTTTCTTCCTTTTTATCATTCAATCTTTCTTCCTTCCCTCTTTTGTCCTTTCTAACTCCTTCTCCTTCCCTCCCATTTCTTCTCTTCTCCTTCCAAATTCACCTTCTCTTCTTTCTTTCCTTCATGTTTTTACTCACTGTTTATTGCTTACTTCCAAAGGCAAAGCATCTTCAGTACTCAACCATTTCGATTCCATAGGTCTTGGTAACAGTGTGATTATGCCAGGACAAGGAATATTAGATTGAACAAGCCGACAAAGATATTTTATGCAGGACCTCTCCAACTCCAACAAATATGCCAACTCCATATTAACCAGCACATGCTCCTTTGGTTCCAATCACAGCACTATTAAGGAATAAGAAAGAAAAATGATCCTACCCCCCCCCCAAAAAACCCAGAAAAGATGACCACAGATAATTTCCTGTCTCTGTTTTCTGAGCTGTATCTGAATCAAGGAGCAAGCAGGCAGCAGGTTGAATAGAAAACATGCACCCACTGATTTTTCTTTATTCCTTCTCTCCTTTGTAGCCCTCTCCACACGCACACAACTAGTTGGGTCAATAGCCAGACCATGAGAGCTGCAAATCTCAGTTCTTTCTGCATAAGTGAATGAATGTTCATTTCACAGTGAAGTCACATCTCAGAGAAAATGCTGTGCTTTCCAAAGTCCAAAGCCCAAAGCTGAGAAAATTATTAGAATCTTAGATTATGTTTTTTTGCTTGTTTTTTGTAGTGTGGCTGAAATAATGAAATTGAAAGAGTTGTCATCTGAAGATCTAAAGCCTTCCCCAATTTGGTCCAGGGTTTGGGAGATCCTCTGATTTAGTAAAAACAAACAAAAAGTCCCAAACTCCTTTCTTCAAAGCTCAATTAACAGAGGGCTGCTAAATATGGAATGCTTCTCCACCCAGTTCCTCAAGTGAAATATCTACACAGACTGATATAGTGAGAATAGAAATTCTATGCTTTCAAATCTTCTTTAGATTCCCTAGGTAATACTTTTGTTCAAAATATTTTAAAATTTCAAGGAAATCCTGCCTGGAGCACAGCAGATAAACATCCCAGAGAAGGCACTAAAGAAAGGAGCACTGAATGGCTTTGGAGGGAAATGATAATATCTGTATAAATAGAAGTTTATATGCTTTCAAAAGCTCCTTCTTAGCTATTTAGTATCATTCCTCAAATCCCTGTGTCAATCTTATCAGTAGTGCTATAGCATACTCTGAAAGTTAGAAAATTTGGTGGGTTTGCTCAGTCTGCCAACTGTACTCTACTTCTTTTGTCTGCTAGTGAAATTTTTCCTCCCCTAGACTGAACAAAAAATATCAGATTTCAAAAATTTAGTGGCCTTTTGAGGTTTTGGTCTGTATTCTTTGGGCACAAAACCCACAAGTGAGGAGGTGTGTAACTGCAACTGAGAAAATCTCAAAATATGGAAATAATCTTGAGAGCTTGAGAGCCCTTGGAACTTTTGTGCTGTGAATCCTGCCCACTGTGGTGTGGATTTTGATTCCTCAGCTTCTTCTGGGGCCAGTATCCCTGTGTGCCCCAAACAGAAAAACAAGGAGGGACCATTATCCAATCTGACTTTTAGATTCTCATAGAAACCATTGTGAGAAAGGAAGGGACTTAGTGAAAACACTTTCTTAGGAAACAGCAGAGGCGTTTTCTTGGTCTAACCAGACTCATTTAGTCCAGGCCATCGCACTTAGCCTCCCTGCTCGTCGTTGAGCTTAGATTTTTCTCCCTGGAGGAAGGGCCATAGTATCTTTGAGACAGAACAGATCAGAACCTTCTAAACTCTGAAGCTCCCTCTCCTTATGCTGTCATCAGCCCTTCATTGCAGACTTTAGTTCTTGGCTCATGTTTCTCCTCTGGCACTTGCATCATCATTATCAGTGACTTTGACAAGGGTGTCTTCAAAGATTGCATCACTTGTGATCACCTCACACTGTATTAATTTTAAGTAACTGTTGGCAGGGGTTTAATAGAGTTTTACTGCCTATTTAGCAGGAATGTTGTTAATGGAATCTCTCTTCAGTTGAAATTAGAAATTTGAAAATAGAAACCTACTATGCTTCAGCCTTCAGGATTAAAGGGGCCTTTTTGTGTTTGGCCGCGTGGCCTAATGGATAAGGCGTCTGATTCCGGATCAGAAGATTGAGGGTTCGAGTCCCTTCGTGGTCGTTTCTTTATTGCTGAACAAGAAACTTAATCTTTCCCTTTGGCTTCTCATGTCTGACTGGAGAAAGAAACCTGAAATGAGTCAAGAGTCTTAAAAAAGCAAAATTAGTGTGCCGCCTAATTTCCAATACCTAGCGTTGTGTCATTGGCATCTAATAACTAAATAATACCTAGTAGTGAGGTGGTAATGCATGTATAATTACTGGTACCATAGTGACCCTGGATTTTCTGGCTCACAGTCCTTCTCTAGAACAGGTAGAGAGTGGCCAAGAAAAGGATAAGAAGGGGTAGAAAAGCCCACTGCAAAGATTTCTCTGGAGAAGGCTGGGTTTCGAAGAGCTTCTATCTAAGAGTTAGGAATATGTGTTTGGAGGGCTGGGAAGATACTAAGCCCTGAACAGGCATTTGCAAAATAGACCTTCATAGCGAGAATCTGATGCTTGCCAACTGAACTGTCCCAGCTCAGAAATCCAACTTTTCCTGAGAATTTACTCAAAGCTAATAAGTGGATTGTTTTCTCATCTTTCTATTATTTGCTTTCATTATAAGCACAGGACACCAAGATTTGAGAAAATCAGGCCACACCTGGCAGAGGGATCCTCCTTCCACACTCAGCATAGCTTCCTACTTAGAAAATCTGAACAAATTGTTACAAGTAAAGAGATTGAAACAGTAATCAAAAACCTCCCAAAAAAGAAAAAATCCAAGAGCACAGGCAAATTCAGCTAAGTTGCAGGGTGTAAGAGCAACACACACACACACACACACAATAGGTTATTTTTCCATACACTAGCAATGAGCAATCTGAAAAGAAAAAATTTAAAATTCCACTTACAATAATAGCATCTTTAAAAAAGTACCCAGAAAAAGTTTAAACTACTGGGTGAAAGACTTGTACACTGAAAATAACAAAACATGGCTAAAAGAAATGAAAGAAGAAAGATAGGAAAGTTCAGTGGGAAGCATCTCTGTTCCTCTGTTGTCTATATCATGACTCAAATATTAGAAGACTCAACAAAAATGTCTGTCAGTTTCTTTTTTCCCTCTGCTTTCCATCTTTCTTCCCTGATCTGGTTTTCAATGTTACTGAAAAATAGAACTCAAGGTGAACTTCCCCTTAATCCTGTGGTAGGCCTCTTTTTCTTGGTGAAGATTTAGGGTGGACTGTTCTCCCTCCTCCTTTTCTTCTCCTGTCTTGTCTTTCTTTTGCCAAAATAACCACCCTGTGTAGAACCAAGGTCTGTAGAGTAGAACTGGGGCAATGAAAAGGCAGTGCATTGGATCATGGTTTAATTGTTGTATGAGTAGGGAAATCAGGAGAAAATGAATGAAAAAGTGCAAGAAGGATTTGCTTACAGAGTAAAGAACACACATGGAAATACAGGGGATTTTACTCAAGGCCTTGTATGTGGAAGACACCTGCTTAACATTAAAAATCAGCTTGCCCTAGAAAGTCTTCATAAAAGATCAGAACCATATTTGGATGGTTTTGAGAAACCTGAAAGTTGGCAAGGGAAAGTGCTCTGAGAGAAAGTTCACCAATTTAAAAATTATTAAACTAGATCCTCTATGGCATTTCTGGTTCAATATCCTGGGACAGAAAAAGTCTATTAGGTAAAAACTAAGGAAATCTGAATTGACTCTGGACTTAGTTTTTTGAAATGTATCAATTTTAGTTCAAAATAAAAATATAAAAATTTTTATTTTATTAATTTGGCAAATGTATCATCCTACTGTAAGACGTTAATAATACGGGAAACTGAGTGCAGGGTATATGAGAACACTCTGTAATGTCCTCTCCATTTTCCTCCATGTCTGTAACTGTTAAAAAATTAAACTCTTTTTATAAAATAAAAATTATCTCTCTTTTAGACACACAAGAGAAGAGGGTGTTTAAAAGGATTTGGAGCAAAAGTTTTGCTACAGAGAGTGAATGCATATCTAGCAGGGCTCTTGTACCAATTAGTACCCACATTCAACACGAGAGTGACTTATAGGACTGATGCCACTGTTTAATTTCTATGACGATGTTTAAATAACATTCAACAGAGGCTAAAAGAAAATTATAAGTATGTGAATGGCAACATGCCCTGCACATATTCTCAGAGCTGCTTGCTCCAAATCAAAGCTGAAATCAGTAGTCTTTCGTGAATGTATATATATGTGTGTGTGTGTGTGAAGTTATGGGGAAGGTGAAAGAATCGACACCAGAAGCGGGTCGTGAATTCCGGGTCTTCAGACTCAGAGCCTGATGCAGGTGCAACCGAGCTACC
The DNA here is from genome assembly GCF_009834535.1 of Camelus ferus. Taxonomy (NCBI): domain Eukaryota; kingdom Metazoa; phylum Chordata; class Mammalia; order Artiodactyla; family Camelidae; genus Camelus; species Camelus ferus. The sequence goes on along the minus strand of NC_045715.1, from coordinate 19,163,021 downwards.
CAGGAGTGTGACAGTTTCAGTGGAAATCTATTTAAATCGAAGACGTTTAATTACCTCGTAACTATTTCCCCCTCAGTCTTTCCCTTGTACTTTAAAGCCAAACACACTTGGGGGGAAAAAATCAATTGATGCCAGTGAAATGCCCAAGCAGGAAACCGCAGTTGGACTCTGTTTCTAAATTCAATGCTGCTTCCATATCAGGATACATCACCTTTCCAACATCTCCACTATCGGGGGGCTACTGCTCCAGAGGTATGCAACCACGGGTGAGCCCTTGAAAATGCTCAGCCTGTCTGCTGCTGCAAGAGGGTGCTAAACGGCCCGATTTGTCGCTCTTTGTTTCCGTCAAGTATTGTGAATGAATTACCCTCCTGTCTTAACGTTCACGCCTGGATCTACATTCCGTCCGCCGCATTCACAGAACGCGTCTTTGTATGCCCCCTTTTTGCGTCTTTTTGGCAGCTTCATGGGCAGAGGAGGACTTTTTAAAGAATGGAGAATCAGAAGACCAAACAGAAGGTTCGGTTCCAGAACGCTCCCTCCTGGTGGACTGGAACTGACAGTTCCAGTTGGCTAAAAGCAGTCCTTGATGAGGGACGAGGACTACGGAAAGACCTAAGGATATTTCGGTCCTGAATCCATTTCTCTTTTTCCTGCCGCATCTTTGAGACAGGACTCAATCCACAGGTTTCAGGAACAGAGGGCCTGATCATAGTAGTGGATTTTAGTTTGGCAACACCTTCACACAATGCTATAAATAAGTAAACTGAGATAGTGTAGGAGGCCACCTATTCAGGGGGGTGTAGCTCAGTGGTAGAGCGCGTGCTTAGCATGCACGAGGCCCTGGGTTCGATCCCCAGCACCTCCAGTTATTCTCTTCCCTTTCCTCCCTTCTGGCTGAATTCTCTGCTATCCTTTTTATTCTGCCACCCCCCACCCCACCCCACTCCCGCCCATGCAGACCTTAACTTATGTGTCCTTTGGTGCTTAATTATTTAACTATGGACTTTGACATTCCTTGAGACAACTCCCAGCTTGACTGCTTCAGCACAGGAAAGCCAGGACCAAGTGAAGTACAGAAGCTGTTCTCTCAGAATCGATGTCCTGAAAGCCAAGCACCAAGCACATCATACAAGCTCTATTCTCCTTTGCTGCATTTTTTCATTATTATTAAGAAACAGGGAAGAAAAAGACAGACTTCAAGAAAAGGTAGAAGGGGAGGAGCTTTGGGAAAATTCCCTTTAGATTACTCTCCCACCCCCCTGCACCCAATCCTATTTTTCCCTCAGCTGCGCTTCTGTCAACGGACAGACAGGCTTGAGAGAAAAATTTCCGTCCCGTTTTCCTTTCCCCACTCACTCCTACGCTTCCACCGCACACCAGACCTTGGTCAGTCCAATCACCATTCTTGGAGCGCTGTGCTTTTCTAGGTGAAGGGGTGTTTAGGATACTGTCCGTGGGAAACTCAAAGACTTCCAAGAAACTCAGAGACTTTCAAAAAAATATAGTTGAAAAAGTTATTTCCAGAATTGGAAAGAGCAGCCAGTCTCTCTCAAAGCCAGTCTTAGGCAAAAAGGCCGAGCCTTCCTGTGGCACAAGCACTTTTAAGCCCATTTCCCTTAGGAGGAAGAGAACATTCCGGTTACCTGTATCTCTAGGGGGAGCAGAGAAGACAGAGGCAACGCGGGTGCAAATTACCTCCGGGGCCATCCAAATAGTAGGCATCCAAAAAGACCTAGTCGCAAGTCTTCTTTCCCTCTTTCCTCTTCTAGTTCCTTCTTTCTGATCGCAACCACCTGCCTCCTCCTATCCTTCCTCCCCCCCTTTTTTTTTGGAGGGGGAGTTATCTTCACTAGTTTGTTGTCTGTTTTATTTTAATTTAAAAATTTAAATTTGTTATTGAAGTATAGTCAGTTTACAATGTTGTGTCAATTTCTGGTGGACAGCATAATAATTTAGTCATAAAGGTACATACATGTATTCCTTTCCAGATTATTTCTCATTATAGGTTACTATAAGATATTGAACATAGTTACTTAGGCTATACAGGAGAAACTTGGTTCTTTAAAAAAATCTATTCATATGTAGTATTAGTATCTGCAAATCTTGAACCCCCAATTTATCCCTTCCCACACCCTTTCCCCTCTGGTAACCATAAGTTTGTTTTCTGTCTGTGAGTCTGTTTCTGTTTTGTAAATAAATTAATTTGTGTCTTCTTTCTAGATTCCACATATGAGTGATATCATATGATATTTTTCCTTTGCTTTCTGGCTTACTTCACTTAGACAATCTCCAGGTCCATCCACGTTGCTGCAAATGGTGTTATTTCATTCATTGTGTTTTTTGTAGTTTTGTTTTTGTTAAATATACGCAACTTATTTATCTATTCTTCTTTCCACCAGAATGCTTTTGGCCACATCTTTGTCTGGAACTTCGGTGTAATGTTACATGACATGTTATTAATTCATTTAATGATTTAAGGACAGAAAAGTAAAGTTTAGTGAGGAAATGTAGAAGGTAAGGAATTTAAATCTGCTGTTTGCCAGCGTTCCTGAGATTTTCAGTTAGATGTTTTGATTGAGGAGATGGTGGGGAGTTAGTGGGTGTCTTCTAGTATGTGCTTTGTGTAAATTTCCTATAGAAGTCGATTTAATATGGAATAAAAATTACTGTGCTGTTAAAACCCAAGATCTAACCTTTAAAATCCTTTGGTCACTTGCTCATCTATGCTATTCCGGCAAGCGTGAGCCAGGCTCTCCAGTCTTCCAGATCATGTTTTAGACCTTTGCATGGCAAAAATTTTGCTAAGTGCCACCTTACTTTTGTCCAACGTCCACCCACTCATTCACCAAGAAATACCTGGGACTTGGTACCCAGCATTTCTGTGGCTTATCTCCGATTCTCGGCGGCGGAGGCAGGAGGTGGGAGGAGGGGGGAGTAGGTGGAGCTGGGAAAAGAAAGACTTGAGGAAATCCATGGGAAGCTTTTCTGTTCCTCCGTCTCAGACGACCCATTGCTCAAAAAAACTATGGAAACTTCGAGGAACTGCTTATTTTTTCTTATTTCCGATCTTCTTTCCCCCTGCTATTTAGGAATCCTGCCAAATGGAACCCAAAGTGAATGGATCCCTCAATCTGGCTGCAGACTCCATGTTTCTGGCGGAGGAGATGCTGATGAGTGTAGTTTTTTCTTTTCGTCTCTTTCTTCTTTCTTCCTTCCGTGAACGCCCGCGTATTGGGTGGCACCAAGGTCCATGGAGTAGAAATGGTGTAATATTGAAGAGAATCCATTGGACTGCACATTTTTGTTAAATGGAAGCAGAAGAAACAAGACAAAATGTATGAGAAAAGAAAAATGAAAGTTACAGATGAAGAAAAGAGACGCAGATGGAGGAGCCGGGGGTTGAACCCGGGGCCTCGTACATGCGAAGCACGCGCTCTACCACTCAGCTACACCCCCTGATGCTGGGGGGGTATCTTGGGGATTTGTTTTGAGATTGTTGCCTTCATCTTCTGACAGAGAAAGTCCACTGGGTTAAAGTCCAGCACTTGTGAAATTACTAAACTAGATATTGTCTAGCTGCTTCACCAAGACTATGGTCCGACTGGTAGTTTTTGATTCTGGGACTTTCCCACTTCTGTTAGCCTCCTCCAAGATCCATTTACAAGCAAACTACGTGAAAATTACTTTCTTTCACTAGGAAAATTTCCAGGAAAAAATCGCAAATTTCCAACACAAATCTTCAGCAGTACCGGCTCAGATGAAGTGCTTCCCAGATCAGAGGCAGCCAAATTCAACACCACACCATGTTGAGTTGGGTGCCCGGCCAACGGGCATTTTCCAGCTGATTCTTACTGTTCACTCATGTATCACCACATGTTCTGAGATTGTCCTCTGTTCTGGTTCCAAATCTCCTCACTTCTTGACGGTTATGTCCACAAAGGATTTCAGGGGGGAAATAAAAAGACCTTTAAAATTCCATCAACTTAAAAAAAACTGACTTTTTTTTATAGGCTGGGGGAATGAAAGAGCAAACACAGGGCAGCGAAGCAAGATTGGGGAGCCTAGCAAACTGTCAAACTGCTTTCCCTGGGAGAATCCATGATCACAATGGGAAAGCCTTCTACAGATATAGATACTTGGTGGGGAAAGGGGGAGAACCAAAGAGCCCTGGAATTCTTCAGAGTCTCATCTATGAATATGAAAATTTTAGGAGGTCCTAGATATCACAAAGCAGATAGTATTGTCTGGCCGAGAAAGAGCAGAGATAATGGCTGTTTCCTCACTGGGATGCTTTCCACTTGCATAAGGCCAATGACCTCCCTGAAGAGTCAGAATCCTCATACTGCTTCTCTATCAGGATCTCCCATATAATGTTGATGGAAGTAATCCAGTAAGTTTTTCATCGAATGGCTTGAAATACTGAACATAAGTGTTTATCGGTGAAGGCAGAAAAGATTAAAGGCATGTAATTCTGTTTCTTCTCCCTTAGTCTTCTAAGCCCTTTTCTTGAGAAAGAGAATTCAGAAGCATTTGTATTAGGGTGACATATTACAGAAAGGAGAATTTGTTTTGACATAAACTGTGGGCTTTTCAAATTATGGGGAGAAATTCCTGATTTTAGTCTAGATCTTTAAAGTTCTTCCAGCTGAATTGTGTTGACCAAATCTACTTTCTTTGACACTAATAATTTTTCCACTTTCAAGTTTGGAAAGCCCAGCATTCCTCGAGAAATACTCTTCTCTTGTTCTTGGGCTTTGAAAAAGTTGGAGTTGATATCCTGCCATACTTGGCAATTAGTTTCAACTACCAGCAACAATGGGTGTGGAAGGGAAGCAGGAGGAGGAAAAGTCAGTGGGCAGGTTTTCTGTTCCTCAGTCTTCAGTCTTTTAATTGACATGGGCCCAGATGAGAATACAAAAGGATCTGTTAACAAAAGTCTGTTAACAAAAATTGACTGTGAGCCTCTTTTCCTTTCCTCTCCATCTTTCTTTTTCTTTCCTGTTCCTTGGTAAACTGTGATATGGAATAATAGGGGCATGGGCTCACTCTACTTCCTTCCTTTTTTTTTTTTTTTTTCTGTTTTCCTTTTCTTTCTTTTTTTAATTGACATATCATCAGTTTACAATGTTGCATCAATTTCTGGTGTACAGCATAATGTTTCAGTCATACATATACATACATATATTTTTTTCATATTCTTTTTCATTATAAGTTACTAAAAGATATTGAATATCATTCCCTGTGCTATACCAGAGAAACTTGTTCATCTATTTTATATGTAATAGTATCTGCAAATCTCGAACTCCCTTCACTCCCCCTTACCCTCCTGTAACCATAAGTTTGTTTTCTATGTCTGTGATTCTGTTTCTGTCTTGTAAATAAGTTCATTTCTCTTATTTTTTGTTTTTAGATGCCACATATGAGTGATATCATATGGTATTTTTCTTTCTCTTTCTGGCTTACTTCACTTAGAATAACAATCTCTGGGTCCATCCATGTTGCTGCAAATGGCATTATTTTATTATTTTTTAAGGCTGAGTAGTATTCCATTGTAAAAATATACCACAACTTCTTTATCCAGACATCTGTTGATAGACATTTAGGTTGTTTCCATATTTTGGCTATTGTAAATAGTGCTGCTATGAACATGGAGAGTACATTTATCTTTTCGAGTTAAAGCTCCCTCTGGATATATGCCTAGGAGTGGGATTGCTGGATCATACAGTAAGTCTATTTTTAGTTTTTTTTTCTTATTTCCTCTTACCATACTTGTGCTGATGCAGTGAGTTTGGTAGATGCCAGAGGCATAGAGTTGAAATAGATCAGCTTAAAGGCAATCTTTTGGGTAATGGATTTGCTGTGGATGTGAGCAGGGGAAAAAAATGACAAGAGAAAAATTTTAATGGGGAAATTTGGATGTGTTTCTAAATACAGCATTGATGAGGAAAGGGAAAGACAATAATGGAATCCAAGATGGCCTGGACTTTCATGCATGCTTAGCCTGCACTTTACCAGTGAGCTACATGACCAGGTGAACCCTATATTTCAGTATATCTTCTGTAACTGATGATCACCCTGATTTTTGTTGAGGAGTCACTTTTCCTTTTCCTCTACGTTATTTTGACTTATATATGGAAGCCAGCTGGAACTTGGCCTTCTCCAAAAAGGTCTTTAGAGGATGTTAGTGTGTTCCTCCTCTTCTCACATCCTGCTGTTGGCTTCGGCTGGCTCATGAAAAGCAGGGCATTGAGGGGGCAAATCTAGAGTGGCAATAGAATGAGAAAGTCTTAAATGGATACAATCCAGTGATGTTTTTCTCTGTCTTAATCTAGATAGGAAGGCAAATTTGGAGATTCTTTTCAAGGATCAGCTAGATAAATAAAACAATGAATTTAATGATGAAAGGCAAGGGAGAAATTTGATAGAACATGTTAGAATAATCCAAGATTTGGACTCTTATTGGAGACCAATACTTAGGACTTAGAAAATTTGCAGGTAGATTGGATTATGCAGATGGTGATGCCTTTCACAAAGCTAGTAAAAATAGAAGAGGTAGAGTTCTGTTTGTTGTTGTTTTTATCAGTTTTTAAATTTATTTTTGTGTTGGGAGCATAAAGTGGGGCAATAAATGGGAAACATTGATTTTGGATTTGGAAATGACATATTTTAAATGTTTACAAGATAGCCTCTTGAGGATGTCTACCTACACACATTATAATCTGAGTCTCAAATTCTGCAGCCATCGCTGAACCCCTAGTTTGGCTATTCATGTGGCTAGGAGTAGAAGGCCTCTGAAGAGTGAGTCGAGTGAGGACTTCAGTTTATTCATTAAGACTAGTAGATAGGAGGTTATTATTAGTATACGTGAAAAACAAAGAAATGAGATTGCTCCTAGGCTGACCATATTCTTTTTTGGTTTATACTGGTTATTGTTATGGCCCTAAAATTCCCTTAGAAGACCAATAGAAGTCCCATTTTCTGCCATCATCCTCCAAGTAAAGTGACTATCTCTGCAGGAATTGCATTTCTCTTGAGCAGTCTGTAAAAGGAAACAGCATAAATTCCCAGTCCCCAAAGGACAACCTTTGAACAGAAATACTGTCCATGAGATCTGGTTTATTGAAAGGGAATATTTCTTGCCTCCACAGTACACATCTGCTGCTGAGCATCTGATTCTCAACTTTTTGAGAATTCAGTGGAAAGGATAGGGAAGAAACAAGGAGGTGGCTGGCTTTTAGAAGCCAAGATCTCTCCATTACTTGAATTTATCTAAAAGCCAAGTGTTCTCTGCAGTAAAGATGAACATCACTGTGTCTCCAAAATTAAAGCAGGTTGGCAGTGGGGTTTTCCTTACTTTTCTTTTTCCAGGCTCTTCCTAAAGAAACAAAACCCTTATTTAAATTCATGCATTCTATTCCAGGTATGTGATAAAGATTCATGAATAGTTGTGTGTCTAAGGCATTTGGTTTACAGTCCAAAGTGTTTTTCCAGGAATGGTTGGAATCCTGCTCCCAGCATCCTAATTTTTCCCATGGCTAGTGTCTTTAGGATTAGTTATTCTGGCTAAGAAATTGCTCATAGGTTTCTTTTTCTTTTTCATTTTTTTCCCGCCCATCTTACTTTGGATCTTCTTTCTCTTAAGTAGTACTGTGAAATGGTAGTCCAGGTTAAAAAGCTGGTTAAATTGGTGGCATTCACAAATGGTAAATAAGCCTGTATTTTTCTTCTCTTTTTTCTTCCTTATGCTGTCACAGCAATGAGGAATACTTTCCATACGAGCAGGAAAAAAAAGTAATGAAAAGTGGAAAAGTAGGAAAGCAGATCCCATAAAACTGAAGAAACATGAAAGTAAAACACCACAAACACCTCTGGAGGTGCCGGGGATCGAACCCGGGGCCTCATACATGCAAAGCATGCGCTCTACCACTGAGCTACACCCCCGCGTAACAAATCCTTTTTTTTTTCAACATGTTAGGAAATATACCCATTTTCTGTATTCTATGGCAAAGCTATTTTCTTTTGTCAGAACATTTATTCCGTTAACTCCATTATTTCTACAATTTTTAAATTAGATTTTTTTTGGTGATGGCTAAGCTCAGGAACGACACATTTTAAACCCAAGTTGTTACCATTCCTGCTCTTAGTTTCTTTTCAGCGCAGTCAGTTCTGTCCAAGGTCTTCTCACCTGGGCCGAAAAACTATGTTGAAGAGTAGACGGAAGAGCATGAAAGAAAGGAAACAGCTCACTAGAAATCATCACCAGGACAGAAAGCTGATCTGACATAAACAAAAATTAATCTATTTCTCAGCGTCTTTGAAGATTATGGAAGAACGAACGAAAAGAAGAGAGAAATAAGGGACCCTAGGACTTTTTTTTTTTTTTTTTTTTTTTTTTTTTTAATGTCTATTATTTTTCTGAGCTGGGTCAGAGGAGCAGAAAGGCTTTCCGGTGAATCCCTATCACTTTTGTTTTGTCTCTCTCCTCCACCTACCACTCCAGTCTGCCAGGAATTGGATCCAAGAAGCATACATGTTAGACAGAATCACAACTTTTTGGATGAATGAGTATATTGGACAGTTAAACAGCAACACTTGCAGAATCTGAAATGTTCTAAAAATCGGTTGAAAACAATCTCAACTTTTAAAAGTAAATGTCAAGAAGTTTTACCCTTAACTAGCCGAAATAGCTCAGTTGGGAGAGCGTTAGACTGAAGATCTAAAGGCCCCGGGTTTCGGCAAGTTGTTTTAGTCAACATTCGGGAGGATGAGCAATTTCGGCAACCACCTGCAACCACCTGGACAATAATATCTTCGAATTCGTATCTTGTAATTGTCCAATGGAACAGCGGAGCGTCGCACATGAGCATGGGAAACACATGCAGCGTGTCTGGCGTTCCTTGCTTCTTGCTTCTCCCTTATGTATGCAGCGATTGCAATGCCCTGTGAATTTTGATGTGCAAAATAAAGATGTACAGTACAGTTCATGCTTATAATTTACAATGTTACTTTTACTTAATTACAATGACATTAAATAGCAACTTAAAAAATACCATAACAGGTCAAGAGAAGAGGAAGAAAGAAGAAAGCTAAATTTATATTTCACTATCTTTACTGGCACCTTCCCCCTGTTTTTTGAACAAGGGCCCCTAGTTTGCATTTTTCACTGATCCCATGAATTGTGGAGGTACTGGGGATTGTCCCTGACCAACATAAAGTCAACATTTATTTTATGCTTTCACAAATTTTGGAGGTTATGTATATCCGTCTCCACACCCACACCCAGTCTCTCCACACACCTTTCATTGAATTATCTCAAGAACACTAGTGAATATTTTATTAAAATCCATGCCACAGTCTATATTCCATCTCTGAATTTCAATTAGTTGTTCTTAACTCTACATGAAATTAGGATTGGAATATCTGAGATAACATTGCAAGGAAAATACCAAGGGAAGATGCAGTTTGTGTTTCCAAAAAGAAACATCAAGAAAATAAGGTAGTGTACTAAAATCACAGTTCTGTTCTTTGCTGTCTCAGTATAGTCCTGCGTTGTGCTAACGTACCCATATCAGTTCCATTTTGTTTCCAAAGCCTTTGGAAACCACCTGTGACATCCAAAATTGGAGGGTGGTGACAGGCAGACTGTAGGAAACATTCTGCCGAATTTTAAGACAGCAAAACAGGTGCTTGGTGGGACAGATAAGCTCTCAACTACAGAAGGTGGAAAGGCTCCGCTGGGATTCGAACCCAGGATCTCCTGTTTACTAGACAGGCGCTTTAACCAACTAAGCCACGGAGCCCGCAGAAGAACCCCAATTTGGTTTTCTTTTGTCAGAGAATGATTTTGTACTAATGTATTTCGGAATAGTGCTTGGAACGAGAACTATATATTCATTTCTTAAAAAAGAAGAAGAAGAAGAAATTACTCCTTTCTTGCACTTTCATTCCCTTGGCTTTTTACTGGGGTCAGAGCCATTCTGTGAATTACAGCTTTGACCCAAGCGTTATTCATCAGTCTTCTTTTCCTTTTGCGCCACATGACCTCACTGTATTTGGTTGATGTGGAGCCTTAGGGAAACTTAGGCAGAAAAATTCAAGCAAGATAGAAAGGCAGGGACTATGCGCAGATTTCCTCAGAAAGCACGGGGACACTGATTTTGGTAAACTGCAAGGAGATCAATATTCTGAATGGATCATTTTCTCCAGGGGACGAAACTAGCAAAACCATAAAATCTTTGGACTCTACCTCATCCACTTATTTAATGAACTGGTGTCTGGATAGCCATAGCATTCTTGTGAGAGGTGGTGGATTTATTTATTTCTTGAATTAGGCTTACCTACTTATTTTTAGAGGAGGTACAGGGGATTGAACCCAGGAGTTCATGCATGCTATCTACCAGTTGAGCTGTATCTTCCCCTTCAAGTGGGGGTATTACGCAGCATCTCCCCACGGAGACAGAACTGAGATCTACAGGCTTCAATGTCTGGTTACTGCACTTAGTTGCTCTCACTGGCATCTGGAAGATAAGAAGGGAGTGGAAGAAAATGAGTGGGCAGGCTTTTTGCTTCTCAGCTAGCAACCTGTTTCTTGAGAAAGGCGCAGTTGAGAAAACAGGAGTAGGAACTTGTTCACTGTCCTATTTTTTTCCTCTTTCCATTCTTGCCCCCCTACTCCCTACTGCTCAATTCTTTTGCAAATGAATCATGAACTGGCTCATTAATGTGGATTGGGCCTGTTTGCTGTGCTCAGTGAACAATATCTTCCTTTGTTCCAGTCAACCTAGTCTTCCTTGTTCTGAGACAATTAGGTTAGGCATGGGCTCCAAAGCCCTCAGAGTAGAAATGCTTGAGTGCTTAAGGCAACCAACTCAATTAGATAACTAGTCTCCCTTGAGTGTAAGCAGGGAAAGATGAGTAAAGAAATGCAAAAGCGAAAAAAAAAAGAGAAGACAGAAAAGAGAGGAAAAAAGAGCTGTGAAGAAGTGCATGCATGGAGTTATGGAAGATTAAACCTAGGGCATCTTCCATGCTCTGTAATCTCACCACAACTCACCTACATCCACCCAGACAGGTGGCTGCTGAGAAAAAGTTGGTGACTAATTATTTTCCTTTACAAGATGGCCTTGAGGACCTCATATTTGGCAGAACAGAGGTTAGTTTGTTTAGCTCCTTTATTTCTGAAACTTCTATCTGAATCTGGTCTTGTGGTGATATCAGGGGAAGGAGCATTGCAGGCTAGATGAAAAGATACAGTTACACATGGTCTTCCCAAAGTTGGCCGACTCGGAGGCCTGCTTGCCAAGGGATTGCCTGAGTGGCAGCTCCATTTGCCAAAAGAGAGAGGCTCATTATGGACCATACCCTTGTGTCTTCAAATGCTCACTCCCTCAATTTTTTCCCCTCTGCCTACACAGACTGCGAGACAAATGAAAAACACAATGCAGAGGGATGAAGAGTAGTAGGCTTCCTCAAGACTTTAACTGTATGTGGTGAAATTGGAAAGAGAGAAAGGGAGGAATTCACAATACTTACCGGGAAATGAAACATCACTTTGCAGTCCAGCAATACGATCTGCAAACCTTGCAGTGACATTTTCTAGTGGATGCTATAGCTCTTGGCCTGGATGCTTAAAGGATTGGAAGACAGAAAGAGAGAAGCTATGAATGCTGTACTCCTAGCATTCATAGCTTTTCTTCTCAATGGAGTTTTATCTGCAATGAAGAGAATGCAAAGGAGATTTGCAACTAGGACAAGATTTCTCAACAAGTTAGTTGAATATATGTGCCGTGGCTGGACCTTTAGATTCTGACAGCTCAACAGGTAAACTTAGGATTTTCTGACTGGGGGAAACAAAATTTGAACCCATAGGGGTTCAGGTTCTGTGTGTTTGAATTTATTCTCCAGTTATTTCTAACTGGCAGAAGGCTACTGAGGTCTGGCCTGCTTAATGTTCTGAGTGTTCACAATGGGATCTTCTAGTGGCTGGATATATATGGTAGTTAGTATCTGCAAAGCCCAAACTCCCCAGTTATCCCTCCACCCCTAGTCTTATTTTTAGAATCAACCATTGATATTTCTCCCAATGTCCTCAAGTCTCAATCAACTGTTCTCACCAAAAGACTAACAATTTTAAACAAGTATCTTTTATCTAGACATATTCCTTTAGCTACTACAAGTAAACATTACTTAATTACCTTGCCACAGTAAATGATTTCCTTGCCTGGCTAACAAAGAAGCCAATCATAAACTGACTTGGTTGCAACCTGATTTTCATTAAAAATTTTTGTGTGTGAAGAAATTTTGTTGTGATGAGATATACCATTTCAAACTTTCAAATTTTCAAGTTTTTGTGACAGTTGCCTCCTGTTAGTTGGAATATTGTGACGAGTGTTAGTTTGGTAATGTTCTTGTATATTGTATTCTTTCAGCAAATTTATAGCATTATTGGATTCCATTTCTCAGTATTTTGGGAGATTATGAGAGATGAAACATCAAAAAGAAGAGATAAGTAAGGGAGCCCCTAAAATATTCCCTTAGGTTCCCTTAGTTTCTGAGCCATGTCTGGGTCAAGTGACAGGATGCAGAGGAGCAGAAAGGCTTTCCATTGAGTCCTTCACTATCATCTCTCTTCAAAATCTCCTTTTTCACCTGTCCTTTCCACGCTGCCGGGAGTTGTATCCATTTGGCATGCATGGGAGACAAATTATTCGAAGTCTTTCTGGGCGGGCAAATATAAGAATAACCAGACAGCCACGCTTAGGGAATTTGAAGACTTTCAAAATCAGAAGGTGAAAACAACCTATGTATTTAAAAATGAATGTCAGGAAGCTGAGTTTGCAGTTGGCCGAAATAGCTCAGTTGGGAGAATGTTAGACTGAAGGTGTAAAGGTCCCTGGTTCAATTCTGGGTTTCAGCACACTGAGTGTTCCAATTGATTCCGAGGGTGGTGTGCATAAATAAGAAGTAATTACTCACTCCGAAGATGTCCTACATCTCACTACTGGAGAATCCCGTGTTCTTCACCCCAGAGGAGGAACTGTTGCCCCCAAAGTACTAGAGCAGGCTGATGTTTTCAGATTTTCCAGCCGCTTAATTTTTAACTTTCCCCGAATTCAGGAGGAAACCCCTCCTGAACTGATTCTTGACGCTCGTTTGAAGTACATAAAAAATGAAGTGGGAGCAGGTCAAGCGTCTTAGGAGATGGTCTTTCAAGTCCAAGAGATTTTCCAGCGCTCAGAACAGTTTTGCGTAGTATGAGACTTTTGCCAACCTAGCGGTAATGGTGGGAGAGGAGGGAATTGAGACAAACAAGCCTCAATTATCTCGTTGTATCCGGAAGAGAACATGGCATAGTAGAGATGAAAAACGAAAGCAGAAAACTGTTCTTACAGAAGAACAGAAGGAAAAGAGAACGGACTAACATTCCAAGTGGAGGTGCCGGGGATTGAACCCGGGGCCTCGTGCATGCTAAGCACGCGCTCTACCACTGAGCTACACCCCCGCCGTTTCAGCGCGTTTTCTTTCCTAACAGGAAGTAGTGGAGATTTGCTGAGCCATGGAAAATCAACTATTCTCTGAACTAAATTACACAAACTCTAGCGAGCGCACTCCAGTCAAAGTATATGTCTTTCTTGCAAGGAGCGCCCCACCAAGCGACTCCAAGCCAGTGCTGTAGGTAGCTTTGAGGTCACGTTCTCCAAAGAAGACATTCCCTTCACTCTCTCAGATTTAAGACCCACTACGTCTACCCATCCTTAATATCTGGTGATTTGGCCAAATGTATGTTCTAGGATCACGTTCTTGAAATCTAAAGTATAAATGAATTGTATTAAAGACTTTTTTTTTCTTCTTCCTAGCTTATAGATGTCAGGCGCTGCTTATAGGTTCTTCCTGGAGGTTCTTTGCTCTACAGGCAAACCTTCTTACTATACCATCCTCTGGCATTCTCTTTCCGCTGGCCCTGTCATCTCTCATCCTCATTTCCTTCACTTTCGCTGCAGAATCTAGACTCTGGCTCAGGCTTCTCCGTTTCAAATGCTGTCATTGTTAATCAATGATGTAGGCGTTTTTTGTTGTTCTGTTTTGAACACCTCCCCCCCCTACACACACACACACTCACACATATGTAATCATGGGAGTGACTTCAAAATTAACTGATCTCCCAGCTTTTTAAATACATCCTCCTTTCTTAAAGGAGTTTCATATCAAAATTTGGGAGTCTGACTGGAACTATCATAATCTTTCAATTGTGCTATGTTAACTGACCTGTTCAGGCTGTGAATTCATTTAAAGATTTAAAAATAAAAATATAAAATTTAGTTGGAAAAATCTAGGGAAGTTGGAGGGTAAGATATTCTAATATGCTACTCAGCATCACACTTTTTATTACACTTCACTTTGAGGGTTTTTTAAATGTGTGTGTACATGAATAGAGGTAGGCTATTGTAAGGTTTAGTCACAAGACACCATGAAATGACCCATAAAAGAATAATCTCTGTAGTGTGTGTGTGTGTGTGTGTGTATGTTCTATGTAAGATGTATATGTTTGAGAAAATATTTGACATAAGGTCATGTTGATTTCACTGCTTTATTAAACTGCTGACATGAGGGAAATTGTTGAGCATCACTGACATTTTAACAACTACTTGAGCCTTCTCATTTTCCTTACTGACCCCTGCAGCTGACATGCCATGACTGTTACAGTTTTGCCCTTTGTCTGGAGTGTCCAAATGCTAAGGGATCCAGGAGATAGTATTAAGCATTCTTAAATAAAGGTTAAGTTCACTGCTGAGATAAGGGTACTGAAAACTGAAAGGAGATGAAAAGATGATAAGGATTCAGGTTTCACAATCCAATTTATTCTCTAACATCTACAACTTCTTTCATGATGTTCCTTGATATGGATACCAAATCATTTAATTTAACTTTGCCACATATTCATTCAACATTTCTAAGCCAGTATCTCTGAAGCAATCTTTTACTTCTAGCACCTCCATTACTGCCCTTTTCACGCTCTTAAACCATGCTTGCACAGTCTTTTCCCATTTTCCTCTTTATATTCCTTTACTTTTTCCTGCTCAATAGCGAAGTTAAACTCATACCCCTTCACTCCTCTCCAAGGGCCTCATCATCACTGTTGAGGTTTGTCTTCCCAAGGAACATTTGATTGAAACAAGCAAACAAACAAACAAAAAAAAGAGGTGGCTCATGCAGCATCTCCCGAGCCTGAGACAACAAACACAATCATCAGCCTCGGGGACTCAGTGCCATTGTGAGAGACAAAAGAACGAAGAGAAAATTAGTAGCCCCCCAGTAATATTTTCTTTAGTTTCTGAGCTGCTTCTGGGTCAAGTGATAGGATGCAGAGGAGCAGAAAGGCTTTCCATCGAGTCCCTCACTATCACCTTTTTTCCAAGTCCCTGGCCTTTGCCAGTTCATTCACGCTGCCAAGAATTGGATGCAACTGGCACACATGGAAGGCAATAAATTCCAATTCCTTCTGGGCAGGCAAGTATATTGTGGAACGAGAGAGCCACGCTGAAGGAATCTGAAACCTTCTGAAATACAGAAGTTGAAAACAGCCTAAATCTTAAAAACTAAATGTCAGGAAGTTGAACTTCCAGCCAGCCGAAATAGCTCAGTTGGGAGAGCGTTAGACTGAAGATCTAAAGGTCCCTGGTTCGATCCCGGGTTTCGGCAGACCGAGCGTTTTAGTCGCTTCCGAGAGTAATTTGCCTTGTGGTCCATGAAGAAAGAGTTGTGAAAGGTGCTCACGAACATCGAATTCCTTTAGCCTGCTAAAGTCTCATTGCCCAATAGGCCCAATGCTGTGTCGGAATTCAAAAGAGTAGCCCACTTTTTATTGCTTTCACGTGACGTGCAAGCTCTGCCAATTAAAATTTCTTTTACACGTCACTTGTGACCAGTGAGGGGGTGTGGCTCAGTGGTAGAGCGCGTGCTTAGCATGCACGAGGCCCCGGGTTCAATCCCCGGCACCTCCACTTGGAATGTTAGTCCGTTCTCTTTTCCTTCTGTTCTTCTGTAAGAACAGTTTTCTGCTTTCGTTTTTCATCTCTACTATGCCATGTTCTCTTCCGGATACAACGAGATAATTGAGGCTTGTTTGTCTCAATTCCCTCCTCTCCCACCATTACCGCTAGGTTGGCAAAAGTCTCATACTACGCAAAACTGTTCTGAGCGCTGGAAAATCTCTTGGACTTGAAAGACCATCTCCTAAGACGCTTGACCTGCTCCCACTTCATTTTTTATGTACTTCAAACGAGCGTCAAGAATCAGTTCAGGAGGGGTTTCCTCCTGAATTCGGGGAAAGTTAAAAATTAAGCGGCTGGAAAATCTGAAAACATCAGCCTGCTCTAGTACTTTGGGGGCAACAGTTCCTCCTCTGGGGTGAAGAACACGGGATTCTCCAGTAGTGAGATGTAGGACAGACTGGCTACATAATTTGCTGGACACAGAATCCTGTGAACTGCACTGGCCACAGTCTCATGAAGCCCTGATGACAGGTATAGGAGTGATCACTCTAGTTAAAAAGTAAGTCACTATTCTGTGTCCTTGCCTTCTCCTGATAGATTGAGGTGTCTGTGTTCAATAATGCTAGGTTTGAGCTAAGGAGGAGGGAGATGCTCTTTCAACATGCAGACTTCCATCCCTGTCCTGTCCTTTTTGATTCCATAATTGAAAGAATAAACTAGAGTGCAGGAAAATGTCTTCCTCCTTCTACTTGTCCTGAACTCACAGTCTTGGTATGTTTTAGAGAACATCACCTCTTGAAAAGGCTGCAAAAGGAGGAATGTAGAGGAGTCTTAAGCATTTATGGAAGTATTAAAAATGCAGACACACCATCTCCATGGATTTAGGACAATTGCTTGCTCTTGTGGGATGACTTTACCTTCTTTATTCTGATATGCAAACTTTCCTATTATATCTGCCTCTGGAGATCTCTTTTCCCCTTTACTAACATCTCCTATTGTCATTTGTTCACCTTCACTGTAGAATTTAGCCTCCAGCTCAAACTTCTCCATTACAAATGCCTTTATTATTAATATTAGATATTTTGTTGTTTTATTTTGCATACACAAACACACAGGTAATCATAGGAGTGATATCAAAATTAACTGGTTTCTCAGATTTTAAAATATATTCCCCTTTCTTACAGAGAATTTCATATTGAAACTTTGGAATCCAAATGGAACTATCATAATCCATCAACTGTACTACATTTAATTGATTAGTTCTGTTTGTGATTACATTTAAAGATTTTAAAATAAAAATCCAAAATTCAATTGGAAAAGTCTAGGAAAGCTGGGTGGTGAGAAATTCCAGTGTGCTACTCAGCCACACACTTTTACTTCAGTTCTATTTCTTTGAGATTTTTTATGTTTCTGTGCATGAGGGAAGGGGAGTGTGAGGATCAGTCAAAAGATACAGTGAATTGACTCATAAAATAAGAATCACTATATTGTATATGTGTGTGTATGAGAGAGAGAGTGTGATGTGAAAGGTGTTATGAGAAAATATTTAACATTAACCATCTTGATTTCATTGCTTTATTAAACTGGTGACATCAGGGAAATTGCTGAACATCACTGACATTTTAAAAATATCAGAGCCTTCGTATTCTCCTTACTGACAAAATACCCCAGTAGCTGATATGTCATCACTGGTAGAGTTTTGTCCTTTGTCTGGAAACTCCAAATTTTAAGGGCTCCAGGACAGAACAATATTAAGCATTCTTAAATGAAGGAGAGGTTCACCTCTGAGATTAGAATACAGAAAACTGAAAGTAGATGAAAAGTCAGGTCATAAAGATCCAGGTATGACAACCCAATTTCTTCTCTTACATCAACTTCTTTCTTGATATTCTTTGATATGGATAGTAAATCATTTTATTTTTATGTTGCCATACATTCAGCCAACATTTCCAAGCCAGCATTTTTCATGCAACTTGTCACTAATGTCTTGGACATCAGAGTTTTTAATAAAGTGCCATTTTATAAAAATCTCCTGCATCACTAGTGTTATGAAAACCACAGAGTATCTGTTCCAACGGCCTTTGAATTCAATCTTCCTTTCAAAGAACTCTTTTTGTTCTGTTAAAAGAACAGAACTGTTACCTAAGTTTCAATAACTTTGTTGCTTGATTAGACAGCACATTTCTACAAATAACCGACTATGCCTTAGCACCTACCCTTCAATGAAAGTGAAGAAACCAAATTTAATTCATGAATGATCACACTTCTGCCTAAAACTGGTAGGACCAATCTTGGTCTTCAGTTTTTTGAATCATTCCGATCCTCATCATATTGAGATACTACCTATAAATGGTAAATATTGCTGTTCTTGGATTCCTTTAATACTGTGTTTTTCTTTCCTCTTCAAAGCCATATGCATTCAAGCTACATCAGCACAAGTAAGACTAGAAGGAATGAAAGCAAAAATCATGCTCACTAAGGATGACCTCAAAGGAGAGGAAACAACATGCGACCACCACGTGAATGAGCGCATACTCCTTTGGTTCCATTTCACAGTTTCTGTAGGTACAAGAAAGAAAAGAAGGATCAAAGAAAAGTAAAACAGGCCCTGGGGCAATCTTGTTAAATTCCCTTTTGTGTTCTTCGTTGTGCCTGTGTGAAGGCTGAGGAGCAAAAACCTAACGCCTGATTTTTCTCTCCCCTCATTTCCCTTCTACACAGATGGCAGTAGTTCAGATCTACCACCGAATGTGGCATGTGGCGGGATGTGGATCCCAGCTTCTTCTCAGTGAGGGAACAGGCAAAGACGTCTCTCAAAGGATGGTGCAACCATTAAAAAAAAATGACACAGCAGCTGAGGATAGGTTAACTGGTTAGAATCGACTGTCCGGGATGGCAGAAGATTCCACTTCCAGTAGACCTTGAGCCTCATTAGATGCTCCTTGTTATATACTAGCGTGCTGAATGACACACCCACAGGTGCCAGGACAGTTCCGCGGTTGATCATAAAAGGCCAGAAAGCTGGCGGGGTCCAATTCCGGAAATCCCCGCCCCTTCCCCCAGATAGTTGGAGTAATCCTCCCTCTTGTTAGCCTTTGAAATTACCCATCCCATAAAAACTAAACACCTTGGGGTGCCTCTCTTGCCTTCTGTCTATAGAGCTTGTATCTCCCCGAAAAAATCTACTTTCGCTTTACTATGGCTCGCTCTTGAATTCCTTTTTGTGCGAGACAGGAACCTTATCTCCGGCAACATCTTAACTAAAGCTGGCAGCTGCCTCTGCACTTAGAAGCACTGCAATCATCACTGCTGTGCTGAATCACGACTGCTGCGGTATTTGTTGGAGGCATGATTTCCTTTAAACTTGCCTGATGGAGGCAAGTAACTTTCACCCAAACTGTCTACTGATGACTGGGCCTTGGAACAGGCTAACAAGAAGGGGAAGTTCTTGGAGTCAGAAGTGGTGCCTTTCTGACTACAATCTAGTAACTCTTCTCCTAGTGAAGACACTAGAAAGTATCCCGTTTAGTAAGTTCAGAAATTGTGAACCTGGTAGACTTTCAGCGGTCAACTCTTAGATTAAAATAAAAAAAAATAAAAAATAAAAAATAAAAGGAGAAATAATATTGTATGAAACAGCTAATAGCGTCCGAGCCTCGGGGGTGTAGCTCAGCGGTAGAGCGCGTGCTTCGCATGTACGAGGTCCCTGGTTCGATCCCTGGCACCTCCACTTGTCTCCTTACCGACTTTTTTTTTCCTCTTATTTCTCTTGTTCTCTGTTAAAGGAAGTTCAGTGGATTGCTTTTATAATTTTCCCATTTTCACTCCGTCGGGCTTACCACCTCCCAGGGAGGGACACAGGCAAAACGAAAAAAAAAAAAAAAAAAAAAAAAAAAAGGAGAAGAAGAAGAAGAAGAAAAAAAGGAATCATCCCCACCAGAATCTCCTACTTCCGAAGAGAGAATCCTGCCACCACTGGCACATTCAAATTGGGTTTTATTGGGTATGTCGTGAAAGGGGAGGACAGAAAAAGGACAGAGTAAAGGGGGAAAGAAACGGTCCTATTCTAGTTCTTTTAGTTAACTGAACGGTCAGATCTGCGTCATGTGATAGACAAGAGAAAAGCTGCCACCTGCCTCCCCTGCCACACCTTCTTGTCGAGCCCCTCCCGCCCCGTTTCCCTCCACCTGCCTATCCAGCGCGGTCAATTACTGGACGCAAGCAGTTGAGGTGGGGGTGCGGATCCCAGATCTTTCTGAGTGAGTGACTGGGAGAACATTGAACAACCAAACACTATTAGCTGGCAGGAACAGTTTGATTTGGGTGAAAATTAGGCTTAAGGTGTTAAAGGTTGTTTTTGTTTTGGTTTGGTTTTTGTTATGTTGTTGTTGTTGTTAGATGCCGGATTTTAGCAGAGCGGTTGTTCTGGTAGTTGGTAAATTGGGTCTCACTGGAGATTTCCACAGGCCAGAGAACACTCAACTTCGTACACACATTTCTGGCTGAAATAATATCGCAAGGATATTGGCGAGTAGTGAATTTAAAATTTCTTCCCTTCTACATTTTCTACCTTTGCCCACTGAATTCCAGTTTCTTGTTTTTAGAATTTTAAATAAAGTCATAAGGTGGAGTACATGATTTAACAACGTACCAAAGACTTCCGAGATACAACCAAAGGATGTGTGTGTGTGTGTGTGTGTGTGTGTGTGTGTGTGTGTGTGTTTGTAGGGGAATTATATGTGGGATCCGGGACATGAAGAGGGAAGGGTAAGAATAAATAGATGCACAAATTTCTGTGTTTCCTAATACAAACATTATCAGTATAAACAAGGAGCCAATAAAAATTATAGAACTACTTTGTGAACATGATTCTGCGTTGCATGGATATATCAAAATAGGTTCCATTTTTATTTCAGAGGTCCAAGGGTGTTGCTTTTAAGACTCTCCCTGTTGAGAAATGCTTCTACAAAGCAGGGTCTATTTCAGGGCAGATGCCAAGTACGGACTGCTTTTAAATTTCTTTTTGAGTGAATTACCTCTGTTGTCCTCTTTATTTTCCTTCTAGTGACTCCTAGCTGCTCCTAGCAGAGAGCAAAAGCTTGTACTGGGTGTTTTCCATGCTATGAACACTGATATATCTTTTCCTTCTTATTCTTCATACTTATTGGAGTAAACATGGAGCCTCTATACAGCCTCAGATAAACTAAGACAGTGAGCGGAATCATGAAAGATGGAAAGTCTCCGAAGAGCACTGAGACTCTGGACACCGTAGTCCCTGAGGGATATCATGGATGGGATTTGCATAAGTGGGTTGGAAGGACGTGTCCAAGCTCCACCTCGTTTCTCTGCATTCTATAGGAACAAGGAAATATTGGAATTCTGTACATTTTAGGGAAGTGAGCAGAAAACTTTTGTCCAACAGAAAGATCCCGCTTAGTTTTACCCAATGTCTGTTTGTTTTCAAGAGCATCAAGGAGCTCTTTCCCTGGCTGAGCTCTTCAAAGAGAACCGTTGTGGTTGAATTTTTTGAGAGAAGCCAAATTGTTTCAAACCCAGTGCCTGGATGTGGTGGCAGCAGGTTAGTGCGTGTAGAAGTGGGATCCACCAGCTGCTTTTGGCTTGGGGATATAAGGTACAGGTAAAGCAATTGGTTTTTAACACCTTGAGAATGCAAAACAAAACTGAAAAGAACCTAATGAACTCACCTTTACTAGGCGGTCAGAAAACCACATACTGGCGAGCCCGGGTAGCTCAGTCGGTAGAGCATCAGACTTTTAATCTGAGGGTCCAGGGTTCAAGTCCCTGTTCGGGCGGAGTTTAAGTTTTCTTCCTTAGGCAATCTTATATCTAAAAAGTATATACTGAGTACTTTCAGCATTTGAGCCCCCAGAGGAAAAAGTAATCAATAACCCTTTGAATGAAGACATTCAGATAAACTTTCCAGCAACTAAGCAAGAAAGGGGTGAAATCTTCGATGATGGGATCGCTTTGAGTAAGGATGGATTCCTTTCAGCTTGTTGGTAGTCTGTTATGTTTTTGTTTTGTGGATGTTAGATTGAGACAGAAAGGAGGAGAAGCTTGGATTTGAACATGACTGAGATGCCTGCAAATTTAAGACGCAGTCTTGTGAAGGTATTTGGCAACCACAGTGATTCCCTAAGACAGCAACTCTGTAGGAATCTATGATTGAGATGAGTTTTATTATTATGG
Source organism: Camelus ferus (assembly GCF_009834535.1). Classification (NCBI taxonomy): domain Eukaryota; kingdom Metazoa; phylum Chordata; class Mammalia; order Artiodactyla; family Camelidae; genus Camelus; species Camelus ferus. The sequence continues at coordinate 19,140,816 of NC_045715.1, read as the reverse complement.
AAGAGAGGGATAGTGCGTAGAGTGAGAATAGAAAAGATGTATTGTGACTTGCAGATTGGGAACTTATTAATGATACTCATGGGAAAATGTGTATTAAACCAGAGTGATCTTGGACTCTGGTTTCATTCCAGGTAGCATAATGTTCCTTGAACTTCCTTAGAAATCCCAGAAAATGCTTAGAAATGCAGCTGAGGTTATTGCTATCTCCTTGCCCTCCTCTGACTGTGTGAGACTTCTGCTCATGTTCACAGAAATCCCATGAAGTAGATTTTGAACTTGAAAGGAACTAACTTGTCTGGGAGAACTTATATCTCTATTGGTCCAAAAGACTCTTTGGACTACTAAAATTTTAGAATAGGAAACAGGAAAGTGACAGGTCTCAGTGAGGGAGAGAAATGTGTAGGGTGGGGAAATTGAGCTGGTTTTAATTTGCCTCTGTGTCTTGGTGTAAAGCACAGCTAAGGTCATGTTCAGTGTCCCTGCTAAATCATTACTCTACTTTGTGACAGAAGCAAACTGGATTCCAAGTGGAGTCTTGTACATTCCTGATATGGAGGATTTTTTGTTTGTTTGTCTCCAGTTATATCTCAAAAATTATTTTATGATTTTTTGTGGCAAGATCCAGTTTTCTTTGCACAACATTATTGAAACATCTGTTCAATGGAAGTATGTGAGATTAACTCTTAAATTACAGAATTTTCTGAGGAACTCAACATTTTAATCAGAAGACACAACACACCCATGCCCAAAATACTCTATTCAGAAAATCCTAAAACATATGAAGCATATATTAAACCAATTTATATCCTGAGGGAAAATAGAAGCCAATGTGTGGTTTTTTTTCAAAGGAATCCCAGAGAAGTCATGTTGAAAGATCCTTTTCATGTGTTGGAATATCACTGCACATACCGTGCATAACATCTTTTGATATTATAAAAAATCCTTTTACATGATCCTGTTTTACGGATATGGAAAGGATAATGAAATAAGTTCAAAATTTTGTCCTATGTCACCAACTTTCAAATAACATTAAATTTCAAGCCCAGATTTTAGGACTGCAAATCTTGAGGTATTTTCTTATAAAAGTCATACTGTACTCACACATACACATACACAATTAGTAGTTCTCTTCTATTTCAGGTCATATGTTAGATGTCAAACACACAGAATTTAATTAGATAGAGAATAAATGTAATATATGATATAATATGATAAGTTTTGTATACAATTTTTACATAAGCCTTTTCAATCCAGGCTCCTTGAAGACATTCAGAGGTTATTTGCTTAATAATGTTCCAGCTTTCCATTTAGGATGCTTGACAGATGAATCCCCACTATTACATCACAGGTAAACTGGCAGACATTAAATCAAATAATTCTTATCATTTCTTCCATTTGGAACAAAAGAGGACCAGAGGAAAGAGAACAATGATGACAGGATTGAGATAGAGTAATATGATTCCTTTTCAATAGGACATGTGGTTCTCCTTCCCAGAAGGAAGGAAAATTAGTCTCCTGTTCTTAAGGGAAGAATATTAAATAATTTGTGGACATTTTAAAACCACCATGACAATAGTCAATTACAAGGAAATATAAGGAGGCAATGTGATAATTGTAATAAAGAGTAAACATAATAAATTAAAGTATCCACCAGTTATATATATAAAAAAAAAAAAAGCAATACTATCTTAATGAGGGTTTTATATACATACTCTAGTACATGGAGAGGATTTCTTGTTCCCAGATCAGAATGCTTGGTATTGTAAAATCAGTTCTCCTCATATTAGCCTATAAATATAAAAATCTCTCCCCCAAATTCAGATACATTTAGTTTGGATATTGAAAAAAAAATTAGTAGAATAGTGAGAGAAGAGTTTCCTTTGTAGATATAAAACATACTGTAAATCTACAATAATCAAAGCAAAATAGAATTGAACCGGAATAGACAGAAAGAACAGTGGTATTGCAAAAAATAGATACAGGACTAAGTACGTATAAACTTTTAGCTTAAAATTAAAAAAAATAAGACAAACATGCTAAAATATAGTTTGCTTGTGTTCAAATTCCAGCTCTGCCACTTACTTGTCATGTGACTCTGGAGGAAATATTTAGTCTTTCATTTTCTTAGCACTTAAATGAGAGTAATAATAGTATTTATCTCCTAAGATCCTTACTAAGGTTAAATAAGATAACACAAGGATGAAATAATCGAAGGTTCTTATCCTAGAGCCCAATGATCCCCAATGGAGACTTTAGGTGTAACTCATCCTCAGTGACGGCAATCTGAACACAAAATAACTGTGTAAAACGCTTTGAGCGTTTAAAAGGACAGGAATCCTTTCCAGCAGCTAGCTTCCAGCAGGGGATGTAGCTCAGTGGTAGAGCGCATGCTTCGCATGTATGAGGCCCCGGGTTCGATCCCCGGCATCTCCACGGGCTTCCCTATTTAATTTTCATTTCATTTTCGTCTATTTCAGCCTTTGGCCGCTCATTATTAAATAAAATATTTTAGCCCTTTCTCTTTCTTGCCATTAGCATTTTCTTTAAATAGAGCTGTTTTCCATCTGTGTGTTTCTCTTTTGTTTGGTTAACTAACCACCGCCATATCCCCTCCTTCCTGAAAACTTTCTTTGGGTGTTTTATTATGCAGCCAGCAGTATAAAGCCAGAGGGACAATTCAGGAGTAAATATATCCTATGAACACGTCCAGGAAAAGGGAATGCAACTGCATATCAAAGAATTATTCAGTTCAATTAAAAGAGGTCCTATCCATTCCCACTTTCTGCTGGAAAATAATCCGTAAGGATAAAATATTTTAGTGATTTATTTTTAGGGGAAAACAAAATATCATGTCTTTTTAGTGTTGATGTGGTAGTTGCATGTCGGTATTCAAGGGTCCATCCTAGGACCATAAGAGGAATTTCTTCATATGCTATAGTTACTAATATAGTTACCATTTTATTTCTCACTGCATCTTTGGCTTTACTCAAGGTATCTGTGCAGGAGAGCTGATCACAGTCCAGTACAGGAGGTCTGGGAAAGTAGTAAGGGTTAGGAATAGCCTGTGGAAACGGAAGGCAGAGTTGGTTAGATGCCCTTAAAAAATTGCCTGTCGGCACTGAGGAGCCAATTGAGGTTACAATCTGAGCAGCTGTAATTAAATGAATTTTTAAACTTAACGTAATTTCGGCATTGTACTTGTGTTCATTCCTCGATTCAACAGACTGTTTTGCACTATCAATAATGTAACAGTAATTTACTTAATGCTTCTGTCCACATTTAAAAATACATTAAAATAATGGCAACATGTATTTTTCTGCCCTTGTTAAGAGGAAATCCAATAATTTACTATGTAACTATGCTAACAGGGGATACAGTTGAGAGAGAGAGCCAGTACCTAAACAATACTTATCATTTATCTTTATCATAATTACCATATTGGGGTTTATAAAACATACACTGGGAGACAGAAGAAGGTAGAATCAAATCTTCTTGGTGAGGTAGGGCAGGCAAAGTTCCACAAAAGAAGAGACACTTGTGATATGTAATAAAGAATAAGTGGGAGATTTACAGCTGGAAGTGAGAATCACAGTGTTATTCTAGTCACAATAAACATCATGCAAGTTACATGAAGACATGACACAAAATGTTAGAAAACTGAGTTAGTCACATATGGCTGGAATATAGGATGAGATAGGGAAACACAGGAGATGTTGGAATATATAGTTCATTAAAGATTTTGAACTCTGTATCAATTAGTATTCTGGGCTGCAAAAAGCAAATACTGAATATGGTTAACTTCAGTAGAAAAGAATATCTACTTGGCTAGAACAATGGCAGTAGCCTTGGAAAGCAAGCATCTGACTCTAAAACTGTCAGATTCCTTAAACATAAAAGAAAAGTGCAGCTACTAAAAAAAAGTTTCCAATGACAATTTCCCTATGTTTACCTTCCTAGAAGACCCAATAGGTAATAAGGAGCCAATGAAACATTACAAACAAGATGATCACGCTCGGATTTTAATTTTATAAATTTAGTTCTGTAAATAATGTGGAAAAGGGATTATGACTGGTGAAATGAGATGAAAACAAGGCTAGTTCAGTTATTATAGCATGAGTTCAGATGAGTTGTGGCAGGATCTTCACTCAGGAGTAAATTTCAGAACATAAAGACCTGTCCTATGACCATTTCTTAAGAACCCAGGAGAAAGCATAGTCAGAGGCTTGAACTCTCCCAAGGGCCTGAAGTACAGCTGATTTTTTTTTTTAAACTCATGAGACTGAGATCCAGCAGGAACCACCTCAAGGATGAAGCTAAATTCTAAGAGCCTTGCCCGTCCAATCTTTAAATTTCTCAATTAACCATTCATTTTCACCCATTTTTCACTTCCAAAGGGACCTTTTAGAATGCTAAGATTTAAATCACAGCTTGCTTTTTCTAGCTTTTAGAGGCTTCCCACATTTCTTGGCTTGTGGCTTCTTCCTCTGTCCTGAAAGCCAGCAGTGTAACATCTCCAAATCTCTCCCTGACTCTGATCCTCTTGACTCCCTCTTTCACTTGAAAGTACCCTTGTGATTGTATTGGGCTGCAGCCATTATGGAGATTCCTCAAAAAACTAAGAATAGAACTACCATGTGATGCAGCCATTCTACTTCTGGCTATTTATCAGAAGACTACAAAAACATGAATTCATAAAGATATATGCACCCCATGTTCATTACAGCATTATTTACAATAGGTAAGATATGGAAAGTGTTCATCAACGAATTAATGGATAAAGAAGATGTAAGATAGATTTAGATATATGTATAGATATAAATGTATAGATATGTATGCACACACACCATGTAATACTGTTCAGCCACAAAAAAGATGAAATCTTGCCATCTGCAACAGCACAGATGGGCCTTGAGGGTGTTCTGCTAAGTGAAATAAGTCAGGTGGAGAAAGACAAATACAATGTGATTTCGTTCATATGTGGAATATAAAATAAACAAACAAAATGAAAACACATAGATACAGAGAACAGAAGAGTGGTTATGAGAGGGGAAGGGGGTGGAGGGAGGATGAAATAGGTAAAGAGGATTAACTGTATGGTGATGGATGGAAACTAAACTTTAGGTGATGAGTGTGCTGTAGTATATATAGAAGTTGAAACATGATATTGTTTACATGAAACTTAAACAAAAATACAGAACCGAGTGAAAGATACAGGGATTCCCCTTTATTCCCTACCTGCACACTTACCCAGTTTTTTTTTTCCAGTTTTGGGATTTCTATTAATATATCCTCAAGTTCAGAGTCTTTCCTTAGTTATGTCCACTCTACTAATTAAGCCCATTAAAGGCATTTGTCCTTTCTGATACTATGTTTTTAATCTTCAGTATTTCTTTTTGTTTTTTTATGATTTTCATCTTTCTTCCTACATTGCCTACCTTTTCTTGTGTCCTACCTACTTTATTCATTAGATCCCTTGGAAAATTAATCATAGTTGCTTTAAATTCCTGGTCTGATCATTCCAACATCCCTGCCATGTCTAGTTCTGCTCTTGCTCTGTCTTTTTTTTTTTTTTTTTTTTTTTTTTTGCCTTTTGATATGTTTTGTAATTTTCTCTTGATAGCTTGACTTGGTGTACTTGATAAAAGGGTAAACAGGACTTTAGTAATGTGGTGGTGAGGTGTAGGGGAAGAGAAATTTTCTACAGTCCTATGATTAGGTCTTCTCAGTCTTTTAATGACTTTATGCCTCTGGGTCGTGAACTTTACAACTATTTCTCAAGTTTTTTTCTTCCTGTTTTAAGTGAAATGGGATAGCCAAAGTATGTGGAGTTGGGTTTTTCCCTTCTCTCATGTTAATGTCTACAGCCAGCTGGGATTGAGTATTTTCCTCCTTCCAGGTCAGTTAGGCTCTGACAAAACCCCAGCAGGTGAGAGTCTGGTTACATAGATTCTTTAGAAGGCAGGTCTTGTTGAGAACAACAGAGTGCTTTGGCATATTTCAAAATGGTTTTGCTTCTCCCACCTCTACTGGAAGCATGATGGGGTTCCCCCCAATATTTAGATATTTAATGTGAGAATCTGGTCAAACTCCTAAAGGTAAAACTCATGCTTTTGTGAGTATTGCTATAAGTACTCATCAGCAATTAAGAGTAACACAGTGTCTTAGGTAAACTTCAAGAAGACCCCCTATGATCTTTGCCTTCTGGTAATCATGCCTTTGTACAGTCTTCTCCTACTTGAGTCAGTCAACAAGACAGGTATGATGGGAAACTGTGGCCTCCTACCAACATGTGAATGAGCCATCTTGGAAGAAGATGTTTCAGATGCAGTCGAGCCTTCAGGGCACTGAATGTGCGGTAGATACTCTGAGTTCAACCTCAAGAGACACCTGGGTCCAGAATTACCCTGCCAAGCCACACTGGAATTCCCAACGCATACAATCTGTGAGATAATAGACATTAATTTTTTAAACCTGTAAATTTTGGAGTATTATTCAGCAACAGACAACTAATAGTCACAGAAAACCTCTTTTTTGGGCTGTTCTTACATTTCTCTTAGGGAAATTATGGTTATTTACAAAAGAATATAATTTTTATCTGTTTCTCTCAGGATTCCAGACTGTTATCTCTAACCACACTCGTCAAAAATCAAATAGCAATGCTAAACTAAGACGTGTGGCTCTCCTCTCTTGTTTCTCCTTTTATCCTGAAAAAAACCTGAAGATTTTAAGCAGACAGCCTCGTATGTCTTATCCACCAGAGGTTCATGAACCTACCATTAAAACAATCACTGGCAAAAGGAAATGGAAAAACCATAATTATTTTAAATGACTCATAATTTATGCCAATTGTCTGGGCCCATCATCTCTACTACACGAATGAAATTTAGATTCTTTTAGCAAGGGGAAAAGATGAGAAATGCTTGTGTAATCTTGTCAAGCTGATTTCTCTGGCCTCATCTCCAACTTACTTCCCCCAACTCCAACCATTCCAAACTACATACACTTTCACTCCTGAATGCATGCTGTATCCTCAGCTTTCCTTTCATTTCTATTTGACATTCATATTTATTCCTCCAGATTTGCTCACAGGTCACCCTATCCAGGGACTTCCCCAGAACTAGGCCGGGATAAAACCTTCTCAGTTTGCAACCCTTGGTGAGAAAGGGGTCTGAATTCTAACCAACCACTCCCTCTGCAGAGAATAAAGCACAACAGAAGTAGAGGTTTTACCTCAATCTTAGAGGTAACATTTCTAACTTATTTCCTTGCATTTCTTTCCGAAGAATCAGAGCAAGATCAGAAGATTCATATTCTGTGGATTTGATTTGTATTCTTTGGATAAAATGAGGATCAGAAGGTCGCAGGAAGCAATCCAATATCTTTATCCTTTAGCCCGCACCTCTCCCCACCCCTCCACCCCCATTGCTAAGAGTGGAAGGAATTTATTTTTGTAACAGAAATCCCTTCATTGGCTCCTTGTTTTCTAAATATAGGTGTATAGCGGTTTCTGGAATCTGGGAGGAGGGTGCAGAATTAGGGAGGAAAACTGGGGATAGTTTGGTAGGTTTCATAATTAAAGACAGTCATTGGCAAAGTTTTTTTTTTTTTTCTTTTTTAACTTTTCTGTAAGGAATTTTCCTTTGTCCCTCATAGCTTTTGACAAAAGAGACAGGCACTCAGAAAAGGAGGGTCTGGCAGACTTTTTCCTACTCAGATTTCCGAGCTCAGTGTATTCTCATTAGTCACTGAATGTCTGCAAGATACAGATTAATTAGAATTCCTTGGTAATAGAATCCTGTAAAATAGAGGGTGAAAATTGTATCTGTATCATTTAGAAAAGAACATTTGTGTTTAAGTGCAATTGTAAATTACTGTTCTATTTCATGAAGGTAGTTCAGAAAATCAGCATCCGGCGTAGTGGGGATGTAGCTCAGTGGTAGAGCGCATGCTTAGCATGCATGAGGTCCCGGGTTCGATCCCCAGCATCTCCAACCTTTTGTTTCCTTACTCGAAACATCTCTCTTCTACGTTACTATCACAGCCCATTCCTGTAGAATCTGAAGATTAATCATCTTGCCTCCAGGTATCTATAGTTTTCTCCAGTTATGCTAGTAACCTTTCCGTTTTAAAATTTTATTCCTTTCCATCCTCGGCAGTTTAGAGATGGCCTTCCACAAAGTGAAATCAAGAGTGACTTTGGTCCCTTTTCCATGAAAAAATCCCCCCAAACTGACAGTTACTAATGTAAACTCTAAATTAGAAGATTTGGGGACGAATTAGGATTCTCGCTTTGTTTTGGTGCTGGGGTTTGGAGTGGGGGATGGGACTGTAAGCTGAGCTCCTGTCTCAGGTTTCACATTTTTAGGCTCAATCAGAAAGATGGATTTCACCGGAAGCTCTCTAAAAAGAAAATACACTCTTTCCAGCCCGGAGGCTATGAAAGCATTGGGTAAATGTCGCTTCTCGAAACGTAATAGTTCTCTCAGAAATCGAACACAAAGGAGAGAAATGGAAGCATTTTTGGCGCAGAAATGTTTCTCTCTCGGTTGCGTTTTGCCGGTGAGCTCACAGCGTTCGCATCGCTGTGGATTTGATCCATGCTCTATTGATCTCTTTTGTAATCTCTAAATTTGCCTCGCTGATTCTAAAGCTACTCTGATTCTCTCAAAGACTCCACTTCTCCTTCTAAACCTTTGTGTGTTTTGCTGAAGATCTGTTCCCCTTTGGAATGCAGCGTCTCTTTCATCGTGATGCTTTTGTCTCCACTTCCAATTTGTAAAACCCTGTCACATTCACAAGTGAAGGAAATTTAGAAAACAGTTTTCTGTGTTCTTGTTTATTTCTCAACGAGGCCTCCAGCAGCTTCAGGCGGCCTTTGCCTGGCTGTGGTCAAGGGCTCATGGACAGGAGGGGAGCGAGTGTACCAAATTCTTAGAGGAGGTATAGGAGACCAGTGTTAAAAAAAGAAAAAAAATAATGTTTACCATCCTCTGTGTCAGACTGTTTAATGACTAGGGAAAATGTCCTTAAGTGTCTAAATTGTCCACTCATGGCATAAATGGAAGCCTCAGGCTTTCTGTCACCATAGTGAAAAAAAATTTTTTTGTTGTTGAGGGGATATGAGATAGCTGATTATCACATACAGCTTCAACTTTTGGGTAGTTAAATTACCAAATCAGTGAAATTTATAACTTCTCCAGATCTTGTAGGCGAAATTTAGAGGACTGATGGGGAAAGACTGACACTGAAAATTGGAAAAGAATTTAGGGGTCTAGGAGTTCCCTTGAACCATCAGTTCCTGCTGGGTTCTCTTGAGAGTCATAGGGGATGCCCTTCTCTTATCTAATGAGCATTTCTCACTTTGTATATTAAAAATCAAGGTATAGATATAAACTGAAAAAAATTTATTACTAATGTTGTCTCATTAGCTCAGTGACATCAGCACAGGTACCTCTTTGAAGTGCCTTTGCCTCATAACCACAAGCTGGGTGCTGAAACTCCAGGAATCAGATCTGCATTCAATCTGGGAAGGAAAGGGAGAGGAGTTGACACCAGTCCCATATGTATTGTCTTTACCAAGAAGGAAAAAGCTGTCCCCAAAACTTCCCAGTAGTCTATTATTTATATCTTTTAGGCCAGACCTAGGTATATGGCCACCCCTTGATATAAGAGAGGCTGGGGGAATGAATATCTCATGTTTTAAGTTCATACAGTGTGAAGTGATCAGAGGAGAGGAGGGTTGGATATGGGGGTTGAAATAGCCTCCCATATCCAGCAGTTTCTACCAAATGGCAACAAAAGGATTAACTTTCTAGTAATGAACAAAATAACAAATGTGCTAGATGCATACAAATGCAATATTCATATTTCTTGGTATCCTAAATAAGTTATTCACCAATAAAAGTTAAAAATTAAAAAAAATTAAAATAAACTGAAGAGACAGAAAAAAGTTATACTGGGGAGAACTAATTTGCTCACATAGAACTTCCTGTGCTTAATCCTTAAAGGGGCCTATATTTTTCCTTCAATGGTTTCTTTTGAGGTAAATTCTGCATTATTTTGAATTGTTGTTTCACAAAGTGAGGAAAATTCAGATCACTATTCCAAGTCATTGTCTTTATTTTTTCCCTTTGCTTGTATTATCTTTCTGATATGTTTGACATCAGACGTTGGAGACTAGGCTTTTCTTATGTCACTATGTTGCAGGAAAAGCACACTTCCACACTTGTAGGTAAAGTTACAGTATCATTACCTGTAGATATGTTTTGTTTTGTCAACTAACATTTTAGCTACTTAATGGCAAATGTCTCTGCCCTTTGCTATTTTCTAGGAAGTATAAAAGTTCTGACATGCTCAAGGAAAGAGGCTCTACTACATGTGTAGCCAATATGTAAATATTTGGGGCTTTGCAAGGCACTAATCTGTAGTTTTACTTCTCTATTGTTTTTCTAATATGATAATACGAAAGCATATGCAAATATTTTTCTTTTATTTAAATTAAAATTAATTACAAAATATTTTAAGCACAAATACAGAGAATATTATAATAGATGTCATGTACCCTTTATCCAGATCTTTCTTTTTCTAAGGAAATAATTTAGAAGTATGATTGAAGCATTATCCTGCACTTTCCAGCCCCCTTCCTCTCTCCATAAAAGTAACCACCATCCTGAAGTCCATGAGTATCCTTTCAATCTGCATTTTAATCTTTTATTACAAGTATTATATCTATTAAAATTTACAGTAATTTTTGTTCAGCTTTTTAGTTAGGGTATATGAACCTCTCATACTTACCTTCCATCACCCCTTATTCATTAGTTCCCTTTCTAAATAAAATTTTTTCAGTTAAGTTTGGGGCAAAATTTAAGAAAAAATTTAATTCATACTCAGAGGATGATGTCTAGGGCTGCCGTAACAAAATAACACAAACTACCCAACTGCATGGCTTAATAGTTTATCATCTCATGGTTCTGGAGGCTAGAAATCCAAAATCAAGGTGTTGGCAGTGTTGTACCTTCTGAATGTTGTGAGGGAGAATCTGTTTTATGCCTGTCCCCTAGCTTGTGATGATTTGCTGGCAATCTTTGGTGTCCCTTGGTTTGTAAGTGCACCATACCCTTCTCCAGCCTCTGCTTTCATGTTCACATGTGTGTTTGTGTGTGTGTGTGTCTCTCCCCAGATTTTCCTTTTTTACAAGGACACCAGTCATACTGTAACAGAGAGGCCTGCCCTACTCCAGGATGACTTCATCTTAACTAAAGTAATTACCCTTTTTCTCCGTAAGGTCACATTCTGAAGTACTGGGGATGAGAACTTCAATATAAGAATTTTTAGGAGAATAAAATTCAACTAATAACACCTATTAGCTAGCATTATGTTGAATCACCCTAGTCTTAACAGAGGAAACATTCACTGAGGATAATGAAAAATCATTGCACTTATGAAAAATCCCCATGTTCCAGTATCCATTTCATACCCCTCATTTAGTTATTTTGGGTCTAATATTAATCAAGCACTTTTGCATCAGATTGGCCTGGGGGGTCTCATGTGTTATTTGCTTTTTCAATTCACTCACACAATGCTTGCCTGGGTGCAAATCTGTTTCTGGGAGGACCTCATTGGAATAGATTTCACTAATTCTACCTCTTTCTACTCTCATGACAGTTTTATTGCAAGTACTTTGCAGGTCTTCCTGCTATTGGGTCTTGATCAGATTTATTTCATTCCACTTTGGCAGAGATTCCTATTTTTGGTTAAATATTTGGGATTAACTTGAAAGTTTTAAAGCTGTTTCCAAGTACGACTTGCACAGTTTATACACACACACACACATCCTTTTTCTACAAAAAATCAAATACATTGAAGAGAAATTATCATAAATGCATTGAACTGGGCAGTGTTTATAGTACTGAGTATTACCTGTCCCTGTTAGGTGCTCATCTTACTTCTTTTATTATAAAATTAAAATTTTTATTAAAATTTCTTGTTTTATTTTCTATCATCTGTGGCCATCTAGTGGTATCCATAGAACTCATTTCAACACCTGATGCATAGTAGGTATTCAGTAATATCACTCTTGTTGGATAACACTTGAACAATTTTTCACCATAAATGCTGTTATCCCAGTTGTACTTTTGTGGCTGAAATTTATATACTCCTGAGTGTAAATAATTCAGCTAATTAAAATTCAGAAATGCTGCAATTCCTGGTCCATTCTGATTCTGAGGGTGTTGTTTTCCAAACTCTGTCAATATTCAGTAACTGTAAATGGAGCACTAGTGTAGTCCTAATCATAGAAGTTTGTTAATACAGATTAAATTAAAAAGTGACTATCCTGGTTAGCAAGAAAATAAGTTTATAGTCCCAATAAAAACATTCTGAGTGGAATAGAAAATGGCAGTGCCAGAACATTTGGTTCAAGAAAGGAATTTTAAAAGACTGGAATTCAAGGGCTTTACCAGGCCTAGAGTTCCTTTCAGCCTTTACTTGGTTAAATAAAGAATTTTGGAGTCCTCTTAATTTTGCATTTTAACCAGGCAACAGAAGCTGGGTGGATGTGCAGTAGCATGTGCTAAGCTGATCAACTCACTCTCCTCCCTTTCAGCACCAACCTTGTTCTAACTAAAGGCAGAAAACAAGGATGTAGTCGTTAACAGTTCAAGAATAGATTCTTAATTTTGTGATTATACAATCAGTTCATGTTCGTTTAGCTTCTACAAGTTGAGGGTCCATGAGGAAAATACTAAAGAACATCCTTTAAAGAACCAAAATGAAGAAGGCAGCATAGAGAGAGAGGAATTTCCCGGTTTGTGACCCCTCCCCGACCCGAGCGAGCTGCAGTTTCCATCTGTGCACCTTCCCGAGAGCTGCAGGAGCAGGGGTCATTTCCCGGCCTCTGGCAGGCAAAGTCTCCTGGGATTTGAATCCTAAACCAGTTAAGTGAGCTCAGACCGAGCCGCCTCCTTGCTGACTGCTACTTCCTCAAGCAGAGTTATCAACAGTTTGATAACTATTAGCAGAGTCTGAATGGGTTTGGAATTTGGGGTTGTTAAGTTTTTGTTTTGTTGGTTTTTCAGTGCACAAGTGTGCCATCTTCTAACAACCAGGAATGCCATTTTGACTGAAGTTCTAACTAGCCTATTTTGCTAGAAACGCCTTTCACTCTACTTTTGGAATATCCACTCACTTGACGGTTCTAAATTACTACAATGGTGGAATCATAAGAACTTCTCTGACTTCATTCAGAGAAGCCCCTTCCTCCACAATGAGCACTCGGCTGGTGTCCACTCTTTCCCATTTCATGGTTGTTCTAAGTACTTTTTCTATGCTGTGGTGTGATTGCGTGTACGCGTTTTGTTAGGTTTGATGGGAATCTTATGTTCCAGGATTCTCTATCGCGGGTCTGCCTTTTCTACAGTCAATTTGTTTGAGACATGCGTGCACAGTAATTCTAATCGACTTCAATACAGCTTTTCACCTAATTGAGCACGATTTGATCAAAAAGGAAGCTTCACCTATTGCACAGCTGGCTCTGTGGCTTAGTTGGCTAAAGCGCCTGTCTCGTAAACAGGAGATCCTGGGTTCGAATCCCAGCGGGGCCTGTCTCTGTTCGTACTTAAGTCCTATTTTAGCAAATTTTTAGTCTGAAACCATCTATAATTACAGTGCCAAATGCACTGCCTAGAGCTTTTTAAATCTCTGCAACCCCTCCTCATTGTATCTTCAGTCTCAATGACTCTGTTTCTCTACTGGTGATCTATCATACGGAATTTAACTACTTGGATGTTCAAGATCAACTATGGATAGAGAATTTCCAAAATAAAATTGGAAACTTTTAATTCAAACCATTTAAAGAAATATTCTGCTGGTTTCTCAAACAACGAGCAACTTCACTTAAATTATACATAGATGAAAAGTGGTTGCAATTTATCGAACACTTACTATGCTGCATTTTGTGTATTTTCTCACATACCTTTAAATCCCTAAAAATACTCATGAAAGAAGCATTATCGTGCACATTTTACAGCTGAGAAAACTGAGACTTGGAGAGAGATAAAGTAACTTGCCCAAATCGTAGTTAGTAAATAAATAAACAAGCTAGGGTTTTAACCTAATATTTCTGAGTTCAAAGTCATGGTTTTAAATGTCAAATAATCTTATTTTAAAAATTAAACAATATCCAGTATGATTTAGAATAACAGTTCTTCAAATTGTATGACATATGAACTCATTAGATTATTTGCTGAGAACTTGCCTATGACCACCACTAACTGAAAAATTGTGCTCTACACTGGAAATTGACACAATATTGTAAACTGTCTATAACTCAATAATAAGAAAAAAAACGCACTAAGTCTTTTCCAAGAGATGTTAATAGGAAAAATGTAAATTTATCTTAAAAGACTAAAAAGCTAGTGTGAAAATCAACATTAGAGAGTGTCTAAATATTTGTAATAAGAAAAAACCAAAGCAACAACAACAACAAAACCCACCAAAACCCAAAACAACAACAAAACCCAACAGACACATGGATAAATTTTGTATATTCTTTGAAGGTGTTCACTGACCCTTTTAAGCTCTTGGATGTCCACAAACCAATGAAAAAAATCCTTGACGAATAGAATAAATCATAAATCAATGTTAAGGAAACATAGGCTGTTACAGAGGTATATTTTACTTCTTGATGTTGATTTTTATAGGACTATTATTCCCTGTCCTAGGCTGACTTAAATTGGGCCATTAGAGACAGACATCTGGTCGGCAGCGTCATGACTCTGGGCCAGCACGCCAATTTCAAGAAGTTATGTTTCTAGATGTGAGATCACTGAAATGAGTTCTTGAAGAAAATCAATGCATACAGACAACTCTTACAACTGGCCCCAAGCAGCAGAAGATCTACCTTTATATACTTTAGCTCATAACTATGAAATATTTAGTCAGCCTTTCATTCCAAAAATTATGTATTGTAATCCACATCCAGCATATTGAAAAGTAAGATGAATAGGTCTGGCCTCCACCTCCAAGGGGATGAGAGCTTAGGGGAAAGGGAGGAGGAGCTAGAAATCAACTACATAATCACAAACAGAAGTATAATAACATGACTATGATAAATGCTACAAAAAAGAATGAGATTTAGGAGAACATAGATGAGACATTTTCTTTAATCAGAGAGGTCATAGAGGGAGAGACTTGAGTTGCAAAAAAGGGAAAGAATTTGTAGAAAAGAGAGGCAGAGAAATTACCCAATCAGAGAAAGCCAGACTACATGCATAGGACTGAAGGAAAGCCAATAGGGCTAGAACGTAAAGAATATGTGCAGACAGGATGAGAAGTGAGGCCGGAAAGGGATAGGGGTAAACCATCACAGGCCTGTATTGGCTATGTTGGGGAGTTTTAGTTTTATACTAAAGCAATCGGAATGCATGTGGAAGTCAATATGAATATGTAATCATGAAAAATTACTAATCAAGAGAAAAATCTGGGAAGTTTCAGATTTATTTTCCTAAGTTCTTTATTGTTTTCTTTTTGGAAAGGAAATTTAAGATGGGAAAGAGTAGATTGTAAGCAACTTTACCAGAAGTACAGAAAGCGTAAATGTAAGAGGTAATAAAAGGGAACTGGCATCAAGTTTCAGGGAGAAAATCCCCCCAAATGAGAAAGAGCCTATTTCTGTAATTTCAAGAGTTGTATTGCTCACAAGTGACTTTTTCCCCTCGAGAGTTTGATGGGGCCTTGGCGTCTGAAGCAAGGTAAATTTTTTTGAGCAGCATATCAGCATATTTTACTTTCAAACTAGGATGAAACCTGATTTAGCAGTTTAAGTTTTAAATTGCTCAATTTGTCAGCAGTGCTGAAAACCGCCTGTATCTGTTTATCGTGGTCCAACATTTTTTAAAATGTTAGTGGATAGATGCTGAGCAGCTGGAGATGCCGGGGATCGAACCCGGGGCCTCATGCGTGCAAAGCATGCGCTCTACCACTGAGCTACATCCCCAAGATACTAACTTTACCAGATGGTGGTGTACTTAATAGGGCCTCAGAATATTTTTCTTAAGAATATATGATCAACTTTCCCCCCATACATATTTTGTTTACTTTGTTGTGCAAGAATTATATGAATTTCACAAGTCTTGACAACCAGAAAAAAAAAAGTGTTACTTAAATCAGTGTCACTAAAGCCGTTGGATTCTCTTGAACCTGACCAGACACAGCTCAGAAAAAGTGGTTGTAATATTGGCTTTTATCCCAGCAGGACCCTGAATGTAAGTCATTCAGATCAAGAGTCTTTTGGAAAGCCTGTCATCAGAAAACATAGAACCATAAATGGCTACAGCAAACCACTGGGAAATTTCATGATGTAGTACAAAGTCAAACTGTAAACAGAAGCCAATCCAGCTGGGGAAAGAACTGGGAGAGAGCCATCCTGCAAGGTGCAGCCAATCCAGGTTCTGGGCTTGGAATTCTATACTGTCAGTATGTGTGTAATTCTCAGCCTGGTCCAAGAAGAAAAATCCCATTTAGTAGATTGGGTAAGGAAACCTATATCCTGTGGAATAAACGTGTAAGAGAGATGCTTTGGCCGAAATTTGAGAACAGCCACCCACTACTGCAAACCCAAATTGGTCCCGAAATGCAACTCTTGACTTCTAATTACTTGGCCAAGTCTTGTCTTCCAAGATTCCTGGAGTCCTCAATTTCTGATCAAGAATGTGGTATACTTTCTGTCTGCTGCTGTAGTTACGCACGCTTGTCTTTGCCAGAGCACTTGTCCTACTGTTTACATATTTGTGAATCCTCCTCTCCCACACACACTTCATTGCAAGATTCTCTGTTCTGTAACATACATCCTGAACAGAGTATACCTTTATATTTTACCATTCTTTATTGTGTGGCCGCGATGTGCAAGGCTCTATGCTAACGGCTTGATGCAGTTATGAGAAAAATCAATCACAGGCTTGGCCCTCCTGAAGCTGTCTTACTAGAGAAGGAAGCAAAGAATTAAATAACAAATCTACAGTTATAAACTGTGCTAAATGGTGTCAAGGGGAATTACATGGAACATGTGGATGCTATCATTTACTAAGCATTTATTCAGTCTACCTGATTATGTTTCTATGAATGTAGATTGAAGGCCTTGCAGAATTTGTAGCTACAAGCCATACTCTTTGGGGGGATTTATTGGTCAACAAGGAAAAGAAATAAGTTTCACGTGTGGGGATGTAGCTCAGTGGTAGAGCGCATGCTTTGCATGTATGAGGTCTCGGGTTCGATCCCCGGCATCTCCACTTTACTTAAACACCTGTGTAGGAATTCCAACTGATTGCTCACTACTGTTTAAGCCTTGGAAGGAATTATAGTAAAACATAGGTAATGGAGTCTTTTAAACCTGTGATTTAGGTGTAATTGAACTACCGGGAACACATTGTTCAAAGTCCCCCATTTAATAGAAATTGTAAGTCTACCACTACCTAAATACTTCAGAACACCTTCGAATTTTATGACACTTTTATGACACATTAGTCCTTATTGTCCCCAAATGATTATCAAGCTTCCTCTAAAATGGGGTTTACATTCAGGCAGGCATCAGTTGACTGAAGGTGAAATATAGTTCTATGAAGCTTGGTTGAAGATGATTCTACCCTCTTTTCTTGGCTATTTGGATCTCAAGACTTGGACTTTGAGCTTTATATCAGAATTGTTTGAGCTATTTAAGATACCCCCTTTTTTTTCGATCCTGGTTCACCAATATGCTCCTTTTTTGACTCATATATACAACCTATTGTGAGCCAGTTTTTCAATTGCTTGTTGAATGAGTGATGGTCTGGTTCAACTGAATCTAAGGTGACTTGAGTGAATTAAATATTAACTATTTCTTCTCATCAGAAAGACCTGAATTACTGACATATATACATATATATTATTGGTTCTGTTTCTCTGGAGAACCCTGACTAGTACAACGACAGATTGGGAGAAATTATTTGCAATATTTAATATCAACAATAAAATAATTTCTAGAATATTCAAAGAAAACCAGCAAATCAGTAATAAACCTGCCAACTCTTGCCATTATTCAGATTTTTCTTTTCAACACTTTTATTGAGGTATAACTGACATACAAAGGACTGTACACATTTAATGCATTTGATCATAAGCAAACACCTCTTATATCATCACCACAAACCAGGTAACAGACATATCCACCACCTCCCAAAGTTTCCTTATGGCCTTTTGTTGTTGCTGTTGTTGTGGTTGTGTGTATGTGTGTTTGTGTGTGTGTGAGAGAGAGAGAAGTATCTACCCTTTTAACAAATTTTGAAGTGCACAATAGCTTATTGTTAACTATAGGCACTACGTTGCACATCAGATCTCTAATATCATCCAGCATAACTGAAACTCTGTACCCATCAAACAACAACTCCCCATTTCCTCCACCCTCCCCAGTCCCTAGCAATCACTTTTGTATTTTCTGTCTCTATGAGTTTGTCTATTATAGACTACTGGCTATTGACTAGTAATTCTTCTTAATAAATATCCAAAGTGGGATTGCTGGATTATTTGGGAGTTCTATTTTTACTTTTTTGAAGACTTTTAGTGGTGTTTTCCATAACTGTTGCACCATTTCACATTCTCACCAACAGTGTACAAGGGTCTCAATTTCTCCATGTCCTCACAAACCCTTTATTTTTTAATAATAGCCATCCTAACAGGTTTGAGGTGATGTCTCACTGTAGTTTTGATTTACCTTATAAGTACATCATCATGTTTTATACTTTAACTATATCCTACAACTTTATAATTTGTAATTGTATAATTACAATTTTGTCAATTATACCTCAATAAAGCTGAAAGAAAACTATATACAGTGCAATGATTTTCGAGAAACACATGCCATGTACTACTGAAACTAATATATTTTATGTCATTTATAACTCAAAAATATTTTTTAAAAAGAAACAGAAAAGCAATTCTTTGATGAAACTAAAAATGAAAATATATCTAATATACAAATAAAGCATATAATATATATATTAAGTATTAAATTTTTAACTTTTTGTTTTGGTCACTAAAACAGTGTAGAAATCATACTAAAATGAGTACTCATGTACCCGTGTTGGGTAATAACCCAAACTTCAGCATTTATCATAATTTTGTTGTTCTTATTTTATTTGTTTTTTTTTTTTTCCTCCAGGACTAAAAATCAAATTCCAGACATTAGACTAATTTTGACCATAAATATTTTAGTTATAAATTTTCTTTTTAACACTGCCATAATAACATCACAACCAGCAAAAATAATAAAACTTCTTAATACAATCGAATCCTCAGTACATGTGTGATTTTTGCTCCAAGAAGTCTTCAGAATTCAGAAGAAAGTGAAGGAAACTGAAGTCCTGTTATTTTTATCTGTTTTCTTCTTTTGTGTTTTTAGCTTGGAATCCAAGGAAATCAGGCCAATTATCTTTTTTAAACGCTAGTCACATTTGACCTAGGCTGTTTCTGATGGTGGTAATGTTCTTGGGGCAGAAATTGGGTACCACAAAGGTAGTACAAGTAGGCAGAAAATTCAGTGTAAGAAGACAACAGGTTTAAAGGGAGAAATGAAAGGAAAAGTGGTCCAATTACATTCTCTCAAAAACTGCTGGAGGTGCCGGGGATTGAACCCAGGACCTCGTACATGCTAAGCACGCGCTCTACCACTGAGCTACACCCCCAACAGTAAGTACTCCTCCTTAGATTCCTTTCGTGATTTATAATCATTATTTCTTTGCCTCTTAAGGACTTAGCAAACTGCAGAGAAAATGTGGATGTAAACTTCTCCATTTGCGGAACAGACTGCGCAGCGACCTCATAAGAAAGCGAGAGAATGAGATTCCAAAGGAAGGAAGCTGAAAAGAGACAGCTTCCACTCCTCTTTCCACACGTAAGGCTTCAGGAGGCGGAAGCAGGAGGCTGGGCAGCCAGGGTACCGACTGAGAAGGTGGCGTTGGGAAGAGAGCAGAGGTGGAATCAAAAAGGGTCCTCTCCTGAAGCGCTCCTTTTCCCGGGTCCAACACCACCTCCCTTGGAACAAAGACTCTCAAATTATCTAGATTTCCGGAAGTCAAAAAAAAAAAAAATCCACTGAATGTTCCGTGGTGATGGCAGGGAACGTCCCCGTGGGTTCACGATGTCCTGGATCGATCACTTAGGACAAACTGGAAGTACGAGCCGGGGTGACAGGCATCACGTAAGGAGCCCAGATAGTCCACCTGAGCAACATTTGCCTCCCGTAAAACCCTGGCTGCCCCCTGTTGTGCGGAGCTGATGAAAGGAGGGGTTGTTACTTAGATAAAAGGTGAAAAGGCAAGGCAGGGCTGGCTTCTGTTTCTCCATGACCAGTCCTTTTGGGAACCGGGAAACTATGAAGAATTATTAGTACCTCGGATGGTTTGGGGAGCTAGGGGGAAGCTTCCTATTATTTTAAGGAACCGGCCGGTCCCAATTCACAGCCATTGATTTCTCGGGCACGTGCAGCACAGCCTCTCTTTCTCTCCCTCTGAAACAATTTTAAAATTTGAAAACATAAAAGTAGCACCCCAAAATAATCATATACCTTTTATCTAGACTTAGCTATTGTTAATATTTTACCCCATGTGCTTTATCCTTTGCTTCCTCTCTCCCATTTGAGAGATACATCATGTTCATTTACCCTAAAATAATTTTACTACTGTATTTCCTACGATACCGCTGTACTATTATGAACTTTAGTAAATTTAACATAGTAAATAGCTATACTTAATCTACAGTCTGCATTCCAATTTGACCAATTGTCCCGATTTCCCCGCAGCATACAGGATCTAGTCTAGTATCAGGTGTTCATCTAGATGGCATGTCTTTTTAGTTTTCTTTAATCTGGAATATTTCCTCAGACTTTCTTTGTCTTTTATGACATTGACATGCAATTTGAATAATAGTGCATTTTTTTCTTTTCTTTTAAAAAATAGACTATCTTTCACTGTGGTTTTGATCGATGTTCCCATGACTAGATTCAGGTTATGCATTCCCCAGAGCAATATAATATAGATAATGTTGTGTGCTTCTTAAAGTATCATGCTGGAGACAGTCTGGTAAAGACTTTCCATCACTCATTGGTGAATTTAATTTTGATCACCTGGTTTGTAGGACTGTTCCTCATCAAAATCTCCCCCAAGATTCAACATCCACTATCTGAACAAATCTTTAGTATGATAGTTGCAAAATAATGATTTTTCCAAATCCAGCTCTCCCACCACATTTATAGTCAGTGCTTGGCATGCTACTAAGCCTATTTTTCCACCATTATTTTCTTCATTTATCAATGTATCATTTGTATGAATTTCTATTTTTTTCCCAGTGGTTTATAATTGATTACAATACTCAACTATTTTGGTGTACTAATAGTTCCAGATTCGTCCAGTGGAAGTCCCTTCAAACTGGCTTCCTATGCCTGTTTGCAATGTCCCCATCATTTTTTGAGTAATTTTTACTTTCTAAGCCACTCTCTTATTCCCACTCTCCTAGGCTGAGTCTGTCCTCGTGTCCAGTAAATCAACACCCAACCCTGGGATCCTGTCCAACGGAAGTGGATGAGGTTGCTGATGATCAGGATGAGAATTTGGGCCAGGGAGGTTTTTATTTTGTTTTGTTTTGTTTTGTTTTTAAACTGATTCTCACTTCCTCTGTTTTCCTATGAAAACAGTCTGTTGGTTCCTCAAAGAGCTAAACACAGAGGTACCATATGATCCAGCAATCCTACCCTGAATAAGAATTGAAAATAAGGACTCAGATACTTGTATGCGAATGTTCACTGCAGCGTTATTTACAATAGTCAAAAAATTGAAACAACTTAAGTGTCCAGCAACAGTTGAATGGAGAAACAAAATAACATACAATGGAATATAATTCAACTTTAAAAAGGAATGAAATTCTGATACATGCTACATAATGAACCTTGAAAACACGTTAAGTGAAATAAGCCAGACACAGTAGGACAAATATTGTATGATTCCACTTATATGAAATATCTAGAATAAACAATTCCTAGAGTCAGAAAATAGTTTAGAAGTTACCAAGGGCTACACCAAAGATAAGAGAAGGTCTAAAATCAACCAGAGAGAATGGATAGATCTCCAGCAAAGGAAGAAAAATTAGAATGTTAACAGGAGTCTAACTTCCATGATAAAATCTGGGAAAAATAAATTCTATTTTAGAAGAACTGAAATAAAAATAATTGTCAATCTAGAATTGTGTATTCATCAAACATGGCTACTTTCCCCCTCTCCCTGCTGGAAGTGTGAGGGGGATTTTTCTCTGATCTTCAAAGTAAGAACCTGGTAGAGCTTCTGGAGATAGAACTTAGGAAAGTATGGGGCCCTCCCAGGATGGGTCCTCACTGGAGTTTTTAACTTACCAGCTATTCTACTATGCGTCTCCAAAAATTTGTTGACTATAGTTTAAGTTTTCCTACCCAGGTACTGGTTTCAGCTGCTAGCTTCTGTTCCTGGGTTTATGCTCCTGGTAAACTGTGATTCTCTTTGTCCAGTCTCTGCCTGTCTTTCCAGGTTTCAGGGCAGCAGCTTGCCTTGTGACTTCAATTCTCTGATGCTTTGCAGTTTTTTCAGCTTTTTTCTTGTTGTGAGGATGGGAGTGATGACTTCCAAGCTCTTTATATGTTGGACTGGAAACTGGAAGTCCTATTTTAATCTTTTTTAATTTACATAATTAATATATGCTTGGGACTAAGGAAAAAATAAGGCCTTGTAAAAATGATACAGGATGTATAAAGTCCCATAATTTCAGCCTTAGAGAAACCAACTTTTGACAGTTAGTAGATATTCCTGCAGATATTTTTAATGTCAATACCACTCAAGGCTTTTCAGAAGTTGCAAAAGTCCATGGCATTTCCATTTTTTTAGGCTTTAAGCATATCAAAAAGCACAATAGGAAGATTTTCAAAATTGGGATGAATTTGAAGTAATTATGTTTAAAGGTGAATTCTTTTGATACCAGTGACACCAAATACAGTAATTACATGTAAAATGTACTTTGGCGGTAATAAGAAAAATCCAAATTTAAGCCTTCATAAAATTGAGGCTATGGCTAAATGGTCCTTGCTGATACTATCTAAAACTCTTTGTCAATCTACTTATACATATATTTAAAATAATGATAGTAACAAAGCTATACATAATGTACTTCCACTTTCTTCCCCTTTCACTTAATAATTGTGTTTTAGAAAGGTTTTAATTAAATTTTAATAGGGATTATAGAATTATTCTCTAATGTATTTCTCCCAATTTGTATTCCCACAACACTGTTTCAAAACACATCCCTTCCAATCCTCTTGCCCAGACTTGTTATTATTGATGTTATAAATATTTGTCAACCTGGTAGAAGGGAGAGTATTATATATTACTGTTTTAATTAGCATACTTTTGGTATATATGAAATGGAGCTTCTTATAGTATGTTTGTTAGCTATTTGATTTTCTACTTCTGTGGATTGCCTGTAGTGATATTGTTTCTTTTTTTTCCTCTGCTGGTTCTCTTTCTTATGAAGAAAATAATGACAATATAAAGAACTTACATAGTGATTCTAAGTACCAGGCATTTAAAAGCACTTTACATATTCATTTAATACTCACAGCATCCCCGTAGTATTACTTATTAGCCCAAGAAATTTAAATGTTGAAAATAGTCTCTCTGTGTACCTTGATTTTTGGTGTTTGGTGGTTCTTTCATTAAAAAAATCTAGATTTTTATCATTCATTCATTCTTTCACTCAAGAATAGTTATGGTGTGCTTACTACATGTCAATGCACTGGGTGTAATGTAATGAATAGAGAAATATGATCCCTGCCCTTTGGAGGGGATTGGAAGGAAAATTGTCTAAATAAAATCTTTGTTAACCTAAGAGCGGGAATTTCCCCCTCAAAGTTTGTATTGGAAAATAGTTTTGAAGACACTGGTATAAAATTAGTTTTTCCTGGAAGTATAGAAGAGGGACATAAAGAAGCGAAACATAAGGGATTTGACCAGCAGAATGGTAGTCATAGCTCAAGACTTAAGGAAAATCATAAAAACGAACTTCACTGTAAATACATACATACATACATACATACATACATACATACATTGACTCATTAAATGAATAAATTCTTAGTCCTCTATACCATGGAATATAGGTGAGTTTCCCCATGCTGGGTGCTTGGACGTTGAAAGTGAATTTATGAAATTCAGTAAAGGAATGTGAGAGGAAAAGAAGGTCATTCTTGCCAATAGGAGAACCAAAGTGGAGCTTTCACAGGAAGGAAAGAGCAACAGTGTTTTGGCATGTGAGAATCTTTTCATATTTTTCTCCAAAATCCTGCACTAAATATAGAAAAGCAGTTGAACCCTAGTGAGTGAAAGAAGTTTCTTGATGCTAGGTGTATTTGAAGTTGTCAAGTTCAGCTTCCTCCTAGGGGGCGGGAGTGAGGGTGGAATTGTGGAGGCGGAAGGGAATGGATAGGAAACTGGTTAAATGGCCTGCCCAAGGTCACACGATGAGTGAGACAGAACCACAATCATGACCCAGGCGTCCTGGCTCCTGCACTAGTGGGGCTTTCTCCAACCGGCCTTTCTTGGTGTCCGTTGTAGCCACCATAAATTAGTCGTACACTCTGACTCCAATCTACTCGACAACCCCGTTGGGGGTTTCTACTTTTTTTCCAACCTCGTTTGCTGTATGTCGCAGACTGATTAATGCTAAGCCCCAGAGAAGGTAGCAATACAGAAATGAAGGCGTCTCCTAGCAATCCTGCATATTTCAGAATGTAAGAATTACAGAGCCAGGTTTTGTTGTTTCCTGGTTTCTGCCAGAAAATAGGAATCCCGAGAGATATTGTAATTAGGACGTAGGGAATTCGGCCCCTCGAATGCAGAATGCAGTGGGAGAGGGACCCTGGTCTCTGGGAGAACTCAAAGCAGCCGACAGGAGACGCGTCAGGAAATCAGGGTTGAAATCCTGGCTATGTTCATTCATTCACTCATGCGTTCAACAAGGATCTGTGTATTTAACGCCGAAGCGTACTGGTTTAACCTGTTCATTTTATATGTGCCAAATAATCGAACCACTTTAAGCGTCATTTATCAGTTTTGTGGTTGCTGTGAAATGTATCTAAAAATATCTGATTGTGGGTATGAGGATTGAGTTAGGATTAAACCGAAAAAGGAAGAAAAAAAAAAAACGGAATTCAATACGATACTGCAGAACGAATTGCATGGATGAAGGACATGATTTTGCCTCATTAGCATCTGAGGAGGTGCCATCATCAGCAGACGAGGTGGCCGAGTGGTTAAGGCGATGGACTGCTAATCCATTGTGCTCTGCACGCGTGGGTTCGAATCCCACCCTCGTCGCGAGGTTCTCTTTGGACATCTGCCTGGGTACCTGAAAGGCAGTGGTTCCACGAGAACAGCCCCTTTACCGGAATAGTTCCGTATTCGCCGCTTAGTTGTGAGTACGGTCAGTATTTACCGTCAGATGCTTGTTTATACTCACGCGGAGCGGTCAGATTTTTCTGAGGAGGCAATTAGTTAATTGACGGGGCATAGGAAAATATTGCCTAAACCGATATGTACAGCAAATATGTACTTGCAGGATATTTTCAGCCTATTTTTAACTACTGCAATTTTCACCCAGTTTGCTCATTTAAAGTGTCCCCCTTCCCAATAAACTACTTAAACGTTACTAAGGATCTCTGGCTTTGTGGAGGAGGGTATGTTGCTTCCCAGGAGAATTATTCGGTCTTCAGTTTTGAACAGAGTAGGAGACCGGAATACTGCTGTATGTGACGACAAATGTGCTGTGTAAAGCAGCAGAATGTGTTGTTTCATGTTCAGATGTCTTGCCAGGAAGTACAAAAGCGTCTCCTCAGAGGTCCCACCGAGATTCGAACTCGGATTGCTGGATTCAAAGTCCAGAGTGCTAACCATTACACCATGGGACCAACTGAGAAAGCAAATAGCTATCCTTAGTGGTGGTTAAATAATTCCTCCATAATAACTTCGGTAGCTCCAGCGCAAAAGCGTTAGGTCAGGCTTCAGTGCGGTAGACACTAAGTCAGATAACAGATAATGAAATCTGATGCTTTATTGTTGCTGGGGAAGAGGTAATGGGAAATTATAATTTGAAGCAATCTGAGCACTCTCTCTTCCGCTTCCGCCAGGAGCATAAATTAGCTTTCTGAAAGACCAGCAGGGGCGGATCCAGATTTTTGTGAAGTCTGAAGCTTCACAATTTAGGAGGTCCTTTTTAAGAAAAAGAATAGACTTTATCAACACAAAATTAGATACAGCCACTCCAAGGCATGTATGATGTATGCGAGAAAAGTTGGAGTAAAAAGAGGCTGCAGTCTTCACCAATTTCCACTATAAAATACTTTTGCAAGTTTCACAAAAACATCTGTTCATACAGGGCGACCCCTTTCAGGGCCTTGGAAAGGGCTCAGGCAAGTAAGGTGTCTTGAGGCACTTAGTGAGACTTTGGATAAATATCCCTCCAAAGAGCAGTTTGGCAATATCTATCAAAATAATCTCTAGCTCAGCAATTTTTCCTTAAAAACTCATCCTATAGAAATACAAAATATTTTAAAAAACTAAAATGTATGTCTAAGGATGCTCACTGTAATATTTTGCAATATCAGAAACTTGAAAATGTGTCCATCCATTTAATGGGAATGATAAACATCTACTAAAAAGAACGGGATAGATGTATGTACCCAGAGGTTGGTTTGACACTTTTTTTTTTTTTTTGCAAGTTTATGATTTTATTTAGTGTGTTAATATCACCTCATTGAGAAGACATGCAATTTTTAAAAGTTGGAGTCAAATTCACATAACATAAAGTTAACTGTTTTGAAGTGAACCATCCGGTGGCAGTTAGGACATTCAGAGTTTGTCCAACAATCATCTTTATCTAGTTCCCATACATTTTCATCACCTTAAAAGGAAACCTGATACCCATTAAGCAGTCACTGTTCCATTTCTCCTTCCCCTCAACCCCTGGCTACCATTAAAATGCTTTCTGTTTCTATGGATTGATCTATTCTGGATATTTAGTTTAAATGGAGTCATACAATATGTGACCTTTTGTGTCTAGCTTCTTGTGCTTAACATGTGTTTTCAAGTTTCCATGTTGTAGCCTGTATCAGTACTTATTTCTTTCTATGATTGAATAACATTCACTCGGTTTGGCAAGTTTTTGGGGAGGATTTAGTCTAAGTTTAAAACAAACAAAACCTGGAATGTTCTGAATCGTAATATATAGCATGACCTAATTTTTGTAAGTCATAGTTTATGAGTTTATGTATTCATTTTTAAAATAGGTTTGAGGAATATATCCCAAACTCTTGACATGAGTTTTTCTGAGAAGTGGAATTGGAAATGAAGGAATGTCTCACTTTTTGCCGTGTTCACTTCTGTGATATATATATATTTCACGTTAGTAATTAAAAGTGAAAATCCCCCCCCCCCCAAATTTAATGCCCTTCAGTTGAGGACTTAGAAGTCATGTTTACTCCTACGTTCTCAGCATGTCCATGATCTTGGCACGCAGAAAATGAAAGAGGTGGAAGCTAGAATCCCTGACTGCAAAGGATTAGCGGTTGATTAGGGGAAAACCACAAAAGATAATTGCAACACGTTAATAGTGGCTAGGAAAATGAATGGGGAGCTCCATCTCTGTCCTTTGAGGAGCTGATGACTTGGGCACATAGACAAAAATTTTATATACAATTTCACTGGGTTTAGCGACACACCCAAGGCCATTTGCAGATCCCAAGGGTAAGAATTTTTGATTTAGAGATTTTGAAACAAAAGAAATATTCTGATTCTTCAGTCTCTTGAATCAGAAATGCCAAAATGTGAGTAATCAATACGGAACGAAGTAGAATGAAAGAGAGAATAGGGAAAGGAAGCCATTCAGCAATTCAACAAACATTCCTCGAGCATATTATTTACTGAGCGCTCTTAACAAGGCCACAGGGGCACGCTGGGTGGGCAGGAGGAAGGGGAATCAAGGCTGGCACTTGCGATGTGCTTCTAGACCTCCGGCAGAAACCGGCTCCTCAGCTTTTTCCTCTTGAAACAGAGTTTTCTCTTTGCTTAACTGCATCCACTCTAGCACTGCCAGCCTCGTGCATCTTCAAATACTTTGCCTGGCAGAGCACACTCCCTGAAGGAGCATGAGCCAGTTGGGAATTTTCTGGTTGCCCCAATCCAGTGACTAGTTAGACTCTGAAAACACGTCCCGACTTTTCTCGTTAGTTTTTTGGGGCCAGTTTCCCGGAGTTGTTTACAGTGTCGTTCACAGAGCCAGAAATGGTATAAATGGCTATTGCTGTAGTTAGGGGAGGAAGATCACTATATAGGTCTTGATTTTTCCCATCTGTAAAATAGTGTTACGGAAACGACAGGCCAGTCAAGAAACAAGCACCACTCGGAGGGTTGGAGTACCCAGATGTATTACGCCGGCGGGCTCAGAGGGGCTTCTGCTCCGAAGCTCTGAGCACCTTCAAGATGTGCACATGAGGTTTTATAGGGTAAAGTACAAGCTTGGGGTATTCGGCCAATAGGCATGGAACAGCTTTAGCAGCAGCAGCATCACAAAAGTGGAGGTGGGGAGGCAGCAAACCAACATTCCAAAGCCAGATATGTATCTTTGAAAATCCAGCTGGCTAGCAAAAAAAAAAAAAAAAAAAAAAAAAAAAAAAAATTAACAGCAAACCAACACTAATTAACTTAGATTTACAAGTTAGTCTAGCAGAACTCAGATCAGTATTCCAATACTTAGATTTGTGAGTTATCTTGTTAGACCAGCCCAGCCTCTCCTTCACATTCCTAGACTTATGAGTTATCTTGTCAGACCAGCCCGGTTTTTCCTTCACATTAGATCTTACAGTTCTTTTTCGAGTCTGATTTATGGTGACTGGGAAAGGAGACGGTGGCTCAAATCTCACAAGAAAAGGCCGGGCGGAGCCCACAAATTCCCTGACTTGGCATTCGCGGCAGAGAGGCTCTTCTACGTTTGTCTTAGGATGCCGTGGTGAGTACCGCGGGTCTGAGTGCTAGAGATACGGTTTATCATCGTGACAAGAAAACCCAGAGCAGCCTCTACCCTAGCTCTACTCACCCCGTGAACCTTTTTTCCGCCGAATGACAGAGAACTGGGTAACTAGGGAGTGAAGGCTCTGTACAGTTTACAGAGTACTTGCTTCCCGACCTTCACGAGTCCCCGGTACCACGACCACCGAGATGAGATGACCACCTGGAATCCTAGAGCGGAACCGGAAGTGAGCGTAGCTCCCCGGGCCTGGCGGGAACGTGCCGGGGCCTGAGGCCAGTGTGTCAGGGGAACCGTTCCCTCGGCTTGGGAGTATTGCCCGCGGCCCGGTTATCTGGCTTAGCGCCAGAGGGGTCAGAGCTCCTCAGAGGTGGAAGCAGCGGCTGAGGGGAGGGTGTGTCTGCGCGGCGACCACCGGGCCTCCTCCGCCGACGGCTCGTGGTGTGGGAGGAGCCCTCACCCCTCAGCCCGGGCCTGGGCTACCCGGAGCATCGTTTCCGGACAGATCGCTCTGGTTTCCTCGCCGGGGCTTGTACTCCCAGGCTTTATTTAGGGCCAAAGTCTCCTCAGTTTTCCATCTCCCAAGTAACCCCGCAGCTTTAGTGAGTAGTTCTGTGCTCACTATTGTCGGTATTGTCAGAGGATGGCTTCACTTTCAGTGGAATTGCTCAAGTAACTGCCCGGTTGTCACCTAAACAAAAATTTGTTTCAGCTACGTCTGTACTTTTTGTGTGTTAACAGGGTTTTCTTATATCAAAAACTTTCCTTACCAAGGCGTGGGTGGGGACCTCAAGTAAAACCACCCGTCTGCCTTGCCTGGACCCTAGTCGAACAGTCTTCCTCTGAGCTGAACTGAGGATGGCGGCAGCCCCCGGGGTCCTCCCAGCCCAGGCTGGCCAGGCTTCAGAGGAACCAGGGGAGATTATCCAAGTAAAGGTTAAAGAAGAAGACCATATCTGGGATCAGGAATCCTGCGTACAGAGGCATTTGTCTCACACCAGGGAACTCTCTCGACAGCGCTTCAGGCAGTTCTGCTATCAGGAGACTCCCGGCCCCAGGGAGGCGCTGAGCCGACTCCGGGAACTTTGTCGTCAGTGGTTGAGCCCCGAGATACACACCAAGGAGCAGATCCTGGAATTGTTGGTGCTGGAGCAGCTCCTGACCATCCTGCCCGAGGAGCTCCAGGCTTGGGTGCGGGAGCAGCATCCTGAGAGTGGAGAGGAGGTGGTGACTGTGCTGGAAGATTTGGAGAGGGAACTGGATGAACCTCGACAGCAGGTGAGAAATTGGAGGTTGGAGGTGCCGTCTTTTGCGGAGAATTTGAGTGCATGGGTCCAAGGTGGAGGAAGCGGGATTAACTTCACACTGATGGCTGCGAATTCTGGTTCTGGGCATTATTATGTGATCGCTGATGTAGATAAATAGAATCATGCTTCTGGGATAACAGTTTTCATGTAAATGATAGCTAATCCTAGTAAGTAGATCATTTGACCAAATGGGAAACCTTGGTCTATCTCTTACCAGTAGAAAAATATATGTTATTTAGTGACTGTAAAATTAAAGTAGCTATCCCTTCTTATGACATCTACTACTTTTACCATGTATGAAAGCAAATCATTGTAAGAATATGAGGAATACCTTCTAGGAGAGATAAATAGAGAAGCAGCCTAATTTAATGGAAATATCAGGGAACAGTGAATCATAAAATCTGGGTTCTATGAGTCTCACTAATTAGCTATGTAACCTTGGGCATATCGCATCTTCTCTGGGCTTTAATGTCTTCATGTGTGCAATAAAGAGATTAACTGCATCATTTTCTAGAAACTTTTCAGTACTTACAGTTGTTGATATGTGAGGTGTATTGAGCCCAGTATTCTTTTACCATTACCCTCAAGGTTATTTTTAAGAGCATATACTGCTTTCTGTGACAGTAATTTTAGAACATTATGGATATTGCCAAACACTTACATTTCTGTAATGATACTGTCCATACTTTCATCTGAACTCTTTTTGAATATGAATGTTTTATGTATACAGTCTGATTTGTTAAAACACATTTTTCTAGAATGCAAAATCTTTCACATGAGATCAGTAAATAGGGAAATGAGTGAGTGTAATGATGAAATTTGCCAGCTCATACATGAGTTTTCCCAGAAAGTTGATGTTTGGGGCCACCAAGTAAGAGCAGCTGAATACAAAGTATGTGACTACAGCAAATGCAGTTACAAAGACATAACAGTACTGTACATAATGCTGGTTCACCTCCACATCCTTCCTCTTGGCTCTGTTGGCCCTAGTCACTGTTTTGAAAGTGCTTATTTGCATAGTTTCCTCCCATTTTGGTGCATTTTTTGCTTAAGTGTTTTGTATTCCAGAAAATGAGCAAGCAAGGGGGTTTGCAAGTGCCACAGAAGCATCTTGGTGATAAAATTTCTGCTAGTGAGTATAAAACATGAAAAGACTTAACAACTGAAGAAAAGCTAAAAATTATAAAACGTTTTGAGAGAAATGAAAGAACATGTGACACTGATCGTGCAACTGGCATTAAAGTCAACTTCACGAACAATTAGAAACAATGCTGGGAAAAATGAACAAAATTTATGTAGCTGGAGCAGCAGCCAGTGCTACAAAATCTGTTAGAACAAGGCTAAGGAAATGGAAGAAATGGAACACTTGTTATGTGTGTGGATTGAATACCAAACAAAGAAGCAATCAGGGCAACCTTTCTCAAAATTAAAGAGAAGATGTTAGCAATATATAAAGACCTTAAGAGGAAAGTGGAAAATCCTGCAGAAGTGCCTTCATTTAGTGCAAGTAGTGGCTGGTTTAGTGGCTTCAAGAACCACTATCATTTCCACAATGTTGAGCTCTCTGGTGAAGCTGTGAGTGCAGAAGAAGCTGCAAAGACATTTTCCCCAGTGTTAAGAAACTTGATTGATGAAGAAGGCTATAACCTGGATCAGACTTTAATTTTCATGAAACCAGTCTCTGTTGGAAGTAAATGCCCTCAGGGGCTTATGTCTTGAAGGAGGAAACATAAACTCTAGTGTTTAAGGCTACAAACAATCAACTGATTGGGATACTGAGTGCAAATGCCAGTGAGGATTTAAAGCTAAAGCCTGGGTAGTATATCACTCTGCCCCCACAAGCCTTAAAAGGAATTGTAATGACTAGCCTGAGGGTTCTGCTGTAGATCTAGCAAGAGAGGCTGGATGACAGGGCAGATATTTACCTATCTTCTAGGTGATGTTTTTGTAGATGATTTTTTTAAATATTGCAAGAGAAACAATTTGTCTTTAAAATTCTTATAATTCTCAGTGATATAGTTACTGAACTTTCTTCAAATATTAGAGCTCTCTTTTTACCTACTAATATAACTACTTTACTCCAGCCCCTTGATCACAGTGTGATCATAGCCTTTAAAGCTTTTTTTTTTTCTTTTGGTCAATGGAGATATTGGGGATTGAATCCAGGAACTCGTGCATACTAAACATGCTGAGCTATACCTCCCACCCCTAAAGCTTATTATTTAAGGATAACATTCAAGATGAATATTGTACCTACAGGGGGTGATAATGCACACATAGTGATTGAATTCTGGAATTGACTCAAGATTAAACTTACTGAAATTATTGTGGAGGCCTGGAATAATGTCACAAAAGCCTGCTTGCATGAGGTGTGGTGTAAAATTTTCACTAATTTAATTCATGATTTTAAAGGCCTTGAACCTTCAGAAGAGTTCCCCCAAATCAAAGCAAGCTGTGTTGCTCTTGCAAAGGAGGTTGGATTTGAAAAAGTTGAGAGTGAAGATACTGAGGCTTAGATGGAAGATGTGCTAAGGTGATGACGCATTTCAAAAAGCTGCCCCACAAGAACTTTTCACTTCTCAGTTATCTTCTGCTTTAAGTATGATAGA